>NC_141993.1:54726023-54948523 GCF_049901715.1 Pseudonaja textilis | reverse complement strand
TTATACTTTTCCTCACCTTTAGTTCTAGAAATTGTAGGAGGAATGTCAAAGTAATCTGTAGTGGCAGAATATCAGGATTCTGGCAGCATCTTTTCTCACTAACACATTTTATTAAAAATCATCAGCTGCAGCCCACGAACACTTATGCCTGTCAGTAAACTGTGTAAGTTAGAAAAGGAACTACCAGAGCTATGATCTTTAGTCCCAAGGAATTTTAGCTGAATACCTGGTGTGATTGTTTCCAAGTGACTTTTGCTTCACTACCTATTTCTCAAGGAAACTAGTTCCCCATGATCATCTTACTTTTTCCAGTCTCTATCCTGATTACAACTTTCCAACTATTTCATTTTCTCCCTCTTTCAGCTACATTTTGTCCTTTCCTTTTCCAGCTGATCACTTTCTAACACATTTCTCAGCTATTTCTCTTCTCTTTGTCTCATGACAAAGCTTTTTGCGAGCAAGGGTCTAGGTGGATGGGCAAGCTTTATTTCCCCACCCTTGCATTTTTGTACCCACTATGAATTCTTCAGCTTGTCTGTTCAAATCTGAACTATGTATTGGCTCTCAGGTTTGATGTCCAGGGAGTGAGGAAATTGTCCTATCTTGCCTGAGTGCATGGAAAATTGTTCATTCACTACAAAATGTTATTATTGGCCTCTAGTAAAAGCAAAGCAGTGTTTGGGGACATTGTTTCACTTTTGCCTCTGTTATTTACAGAACATTTAGTATCTGAAATTCAAGCTTTAAAACCAGGAATATTCAGGAAAAAAAGTGCCAGCTGTGCTGTTCAGAAGCATTGGTATTGGTATAACCAGTGTTGATCTTCAAGTATATGCAGTTATTTGAATAAATTGTTATAGTTCATGTTCCTGTGCACATGCAGCTTGTCCATGAAGTCAAGGTAACTTTATTTTTTATCCCACCAGAATGCTACCTCACAGCTTTCTACTGTCTGCTCCCTACCTGATGGAGTTAAGGCTCTCTTCAACAAAATTTTGCATCATTTAAAGATTTAAATATATATGTAAAGAAAATTTTCTGGCTTTTTAAAAGGAATATTTTCTGGATTTATTACCAGAATATATTGATTTATCTTTTCTTGATAACTTAAACTGCCCTTATTTCTTTGCATCTCATTGAACTTGTTCTTTTATATTTCTTTGAATGTAATGAGCAGCTGTCTAGGTTCCAAGCCATTCTTTTGTTGACTTGAAGAATAGATGATGATGATGATGATGATGATGATGATTCATCTTTTTAATTAATATATTTGTTTGTTAAATCTGTCACCTATCTATGACATGGAAAGCTAAATGGCGTGTGTAATCAAGGAATGTAGCATGCAGCTGCAAAGAATTACCTGGAAGACTTTGGATTAGTTAATGATTATGTAAGTATCATTTATAAATTCCATTATTGTGAGGAGGAAATTATTTTGGATAAATAAAAGAAACTATTTATATTATTAAAACAAAAAATGATCAGCCATCACTGAATCTGTATGTGTTAGAAGTCCTATAAACAGCAATTGTTAAAGAAAAAACATGATTTGGAATCACATACACTTTGTACCTTGTATCTAACTATCCTTTGTTAACATCTGAGAAAGATGAAAGAGGTTTGAAAGTGGAGTCAAAGAGAAGTCAAAAAGGCTATTTACATTAAGATTGAATAGCCATCTCAACAGAGGGGGAGGGATTTGACACTAGATATCTCCTGTTTACAACACAGTCTTTCAGCAGTTCCAGGAAGGATCCATTGGCACTATTCATGACTGTCTGAAAGAGTGCTAATGATGAGATGACTGCAACAGTGGTGGAATTCAAATTTTTTTATTACCGGTTCTGTGGGCATGGCTTGGTGGGCATGGCAGGGGAAGGATATTGTAAAATCTCCAGTCATAAGTGGTATTTGCCAGTTCTCTGAATTACTCAAAAGTTCTGCTACCGGTTCTCTAGAACAGGTCAGAACCTGCTGAATACCACCTCTGGACTGCAAGGAATATATTTTATCTATTCTCCACCATTCAGTCAGTCCCGAAGAAGCTTCTTGGATTAAAAGCAAAACGTCTTCAAGGAAAAAGTCTAGTTGCCTTTTGAAAAAGCACTTTGGGGACAACCATGACCTAAATGACTGAGAATCTCCATAAGCATCTGGCATTTTGGAATTCACCTGAGGTCACTTGCCTAGAAGTCCTCATCATAAAGTAATTTGGATTTCATTTTACACTTAATCTTAATCTTTTCTCTTCCTAATGTAGATGGCTGAAGTTCTGAAATTCTTCCAACTGGGAGGAAGGATCATCTTGGGAAGCATAAGCAGTTTACCTCCCCACCCCCACCCCCATCAAGTGTGAGCACACTGCAAACAGACCATTTTATGCAATTAACACATTTTATCCATTGAACACTAAACTGTCAAAGAGTATCTTGAAATGTATGTTATTTTGGACATGAGGGAATCTTCCAGAGAATGATAGTCTTGTCAAAATCACCACAACAGCACAGCACTAAATCAACCAGGGAATCACAAGAACAGCATCCAGTCTTTCTTGTCTCTGTGATATATCCTGAAATGCTAGTGAAATAAAGGATTTTGCTATGGAACAATTAGCCCAACTTTATACATAACAATCTGACAAATGTTATGAAGAATTCAAAGCTTTTCTTTCTTGTGAGTCTATGTATTACGTTAGGGAAAGGAAATTCTTTGGGGATGTAGCATTCAATGTACAAAATGTGTTAATTTCATAAAATGGCTCTTTTTCAGTAGGAAACCATCAAAATCAAAATAAGTTGGTAAGAAATTATTTGGCCACATAGTTTACACCCTGATTCTTATATAGCATCAATACAAATTAAATAAGCAGTGATATGGTTGAAGGATATTTTCTAGAGTTTTTACACATGCATTCCTTTTAGAAACATATAATTTATCATCTAGTTTGCCATTTTTATCATCAGTGCTTTATCCTATTCCAAACAGTGCTTGTCTATTAATATCAATTGAAATATAATAGTGTTAACCATATATAGTGAATTTCTACCACTTGTTTATTTCTCTAAAAAGATGTGATGCTGCCATGGATTTTGAACAATGAGATCCTTCTAGAAAAGCTAAATACTTAGTTCATTTGAATATTCAATTGATCCACCCAATTTCTCAACATGGGTGAAAAGTGTATCACCAATAAATGTAAGGGAAGCTAAAACAATATCCAGTGAAGTTGGGAAAGTTAATAATATTGGAAAGACCCATTTGTTTTCCCCAAAACAAAAACAGAAACCTGATATTCTACATGCTGTAGGTGAACCCATTTCTAGAAGGTAATAATGCAAGAAGAGAAAAATCACATATGTTGGTGTGTGCTATTATATGTAAGAATCAACTAATATTAAATGACTAACTTGTACCAGTTCAGCAAAGAATCATTCGTAGAATTTTGATGGAATGTGCATACATCCTTATATTCAATACCAAGGATTATTTGAATGGTGAATGTATTGTGTGGAAATGGTCCTGCCACAATTGATAAGTAGATACACATTCATAAAAGGAATAATACACATTCACCTACAAAGAAAGGGTTCATCTTCTGAGCATACTTGTTACACAGTTTCAAATTTCAATTAGGTCTATGACCCTAAAAGCTGTTCTATCTTCCTCCATTTCATCCTGGCCACATAATCATGCAAATTAGGGTCATTTTCACCCCTGGAAATAACCACATTTGAGATATTTAGACCACCAGAACCTGTCATTGAGATCACAGATGCTATATATAAGAATTTCTTTATTATTGGATTCTTGCAAATGAATCTTCTTGAAATTCCCTAGTTCAAAACTAGCAAATGTGTTTTCCTCTGAAGTGCTCATTCCCATGCACAGCTCAGCTAAGCCAGGCAGCCACTTGCATTGTGTGCTGCTCATGTTAATGTGCCCCATTGATCCCATCAGGGCTTCAAGGTACTCTCTATTAGATGGTAAATATCATTAAATCTGCTGTCTTTCTAGCTATTCTGGTTCAGAATTACATTGCTGTGAATCATTCTATTCAGAACAACCAATCTAAGCACTGGTTTTTAATTCTTTCCACTGCTTGCAGGACTCTAGGAACCTAGATGGTGGAAAATGAGTACAAATTGATTTTGGATAATAACAAGGCACCGCGTTTGAAATAGATTCCTGCTGCAAAGAATGCACTGGGATTTCACTTCCATTGACATACTCATGTACTCTTCTGCAGAGTTTATATATAAGTCTATTGCTCATTCTTATTCTCTCCCCCTTAGTTAAGTTCTGTGAGGTACTGAAGAAGAGACAAAGCAGCTAACAACCCTGTGAGGAAAGAAAAATCAATTCTTGGAGTTATTTTTTTTTCTGCTGCTGTGAAGTGTTTCCTAGCCATGACACAAAATGAAGCATGGAGAAAATGGGTGGGAAACAATAATGTCTTGAACAGCTGTTCTCTTATTTCCCTTAACCTACCAGCAGATTACATTAGATTCTGAAGATTAAGGAAACTCATTCATGGGCAACCTTCGCTATAGGGATGCATGGTATTGATGGTTTGAGGGTAGATGATGGGGACAGGTATGGAGTAAGGCTATATTTGGAAATAAATGCTGCAGCCGGGGCGTTCTCCAGCAAATGGGCAGGACTATGGCAAAATCAACATATGTAATTAATTTTTTATTGCCACATAGTTAACAATGCTAAATTTAGTTTGGTAACAATTTTCAAATGGATTTGGAGCTATATAAAGCATATTATGTGCCCTTACCCTATCAGACCAGAAGAACAATTTCTGCAGAACAGGATATATCCTTTTAAGTACATAAGAAACCATCTGACAAAAGTCCATATGGTCAAAGATATGGTTTTCCCAATAGTAATTGATATGGCTTTGACAACTATAAGGAAGCCTAAACAATGAAGAATTTATGCTTTTGAATTGTGGTGCTGGAGAAGATTCTTCAGAGGGATTTGGACTGCAAATTTAAATCAGCAGAGCAGAGGACAGCAGAGCATAAGATAATTACAGTACATAGTGTCATTGACACAATGAATGTGAATTTGGGCAAACTCCAGGAGACAATGGAGGACAAGGGAGCCTGGCATGCTATGGTTATGAAGAGTTTGACATGACTTAGGAATTAAACAACAACAAAACATATGTTATTTCCATAGCCACCAAAAAATTAATTTAATTTAATTTGTTCAATTTAATGTAACTGGTCACTCAGAATTCTCTGGGTATTTTACAAAATCCATTAAAAAAATAAAAAATAATAAAATTTTCAGTACAGGCATCCCAGACTAAAACAACTGAAACAACAAAGAATACTCAAAAATATGACAGGAGCTCAACAATGACACCCACGTTAATCCAATGGCTAGAAATAGAGGCAGGTCTTAATAGCTTTCCAAAATCCTAGCAAAGAGAACACTATCCAAATCTGTTGGGAGATACTTTTCCAAAGGACAGAAGCAGTGACAGAGAAAGTACACTTCCTTGGTCCCACAAGGGCCTGGAGTAGACCCATTCTGTCCAAATGTACTGGGCAGACAGGAACAACTGGAGACAAGCAATCCCTCAAAATACCAAGTCCTATACCAAATAGACTTCCATATGTTGAAGATCTAGTAAATTTGTCCAACTTTGCTTAGAAAAATAGCACAGAAATAATATCTATAATGTTCCTCTCTACATGGATTTTCTCCTCAGTTTTTTTCAGCTATTTGACTGTCTGTCCTATTGAACCTATCCTTATAAGGGTTGTTCAACCCGATTCACATGGCAAATATTACACATGTAAAATGAGGCATATATCTGATGTGCTTTCATGATAATATTTCTGTTGATCTTTTCCATTTAGCTTTTTTTGAACCATGAGGAATAGAGTAGTTAATACTACCTCCCCTCCCATTCTACTACTCAACCAGGCACCAAAATACAATGACAACCCAACATTAGTATAAATGCCACTTTAATAACAGTTTTAACCAAATTAAGGTAGCCTACATTAGTGGAAAGTCAACCAATTACACTTATGGAGGATTAAATATATCTGTCATATTGTGGCAATGAGCCTCACTGGGACTTTTGCGTTGAGTAAATTTTGGAAGCAAACTGAACTAGAAAGTCATGAAGTAATTTTGAACGTAAGAACTAATAATTTGTTCATTTTCTAAAATTCCTGTTTAAGAGACTAAGTGCTTCTGTTATGAAAGAATATCTCTCTTTTCTATCAATGTCAGCAATACTTAAAAAAAAACTTAGTTGCAACTGAGATCGATTTGGTTCCTGGAAGGTGAACTAATATTTGCCATCTCACCCTGACTTTGGTAATTCTATCATCTCCAGAGAAAATAAAAACTTTAAAATGCTACTTTACCATTCTAAATCAATATCTACTTTCACCCCAACTTCATCTTGGATAAGTGGCACATAACTTTCTTTGATAAAATAATAAAAGACTTCTATGAGCAATCATCAGGATGACAGAAGATCAGAGAAATCCATCCATCACTGCTGACACCTATCAACAACTCTTCAAGCCAAGAAGTGGCACAATGAGAAACAAAAAGAGGCAGTGTCCCAACCCATGTGTCTGTGATGCTGTATAAAGACAGCTTTGCACTGGGCTGATACCTCAGTCTTTAAATGCCATTATTCATTTCTCTCTGCTGTTTTCTCTATCCTTGGAAATGTGTCACTAACTGATTAATGCAAGTCATTCTCTCTGTCTCTCTCAGACTCATTCTAGCCTAGCAAGAAGAAGTACAGCACAGCAAGAATAATGATTATATTTCATCATTTCTGTCCAATCATGACTAATTTTAATCCTATTCTTTTTCAGTGGGTCTATTCTGATAGGGCAAAAATTAAATCTAATCTTGCCCTTGTTGTTTATCATTATTTGTTAAGGCTTTTCAGAATTGATTCTGTACTATTAACATTATGTAAGATGACATTAGAAAAACAGTGTGTAGAACAAAATGTATATCACTATATAATGTCTCTTGGAAGGACTAAAATGGCTGCACTGCATCTGTCAATTGTCTATTTCTGCAAAAATCCTTGCATTAACGTGGAACACCTGGATTCTTTGAATTTCTGTAATAATTTCCTTTCTGCTTTTAAAGAAAATATTATCTTTGTATTTATTGTATTTTCTTATTATGATGCTTTGATCTAGTTTCATTTTTCTTGGTTGCAAATGCAAATACTGTTTTATTGAACTTTTTCTGAATCCAGGAAGGTTGATTTTGTACATTTCTGCACAGATTTGGTTTCATTTATATTTATTACAGTTTCAAATATGGAACATAAATGTACAGTACTAAATATGCTCCATATTGCTAGCTTTGGATAAACTGCTCAAATTATCCACTAATCGTTGGTTACTTTCAAGCATCTCTTGAGCGCCCATTACTCATTACTAGTCCAAATACCAAATTATTCTTTCCCTAAAATCTGCTACACAGTGAGATCTTTGCTTATTTCTAAGAATGAATAGGAGTAGTTTTGATTTTTTCACATTTATTTTATATGTGTTCCATCTTGTTTATAACATTTGGCCTTTTTATGTATTTTTATCGAGTAATTAATGAAATAAAATTTCACAAACCTGCACTGGTGAATTTCAACACATATAGCCATAAGAAATAGTAGTAATGTAAGTAGTAGTAATGTGGAGGAGTAGGGCACATAGCAGCGATGTGCGTTACCCCAGATTCAAGACCAAGGCTGAAACCACCATCCAGGGCACGACCTGAACAAGGATAGAGATTGCAATGAATTTCATAGTAGAGTTACCGAAAAGTGGAGGAAACACGGTGATCTGGACTGTAATAGACTCATTTTCCAAACAGGTGCATTTCATACCATGCAGCGGACTACCCTCAACCCACCAGTTAGCCAAGCTGTTTTTGAAACACATCTACCACCTGCATGAAGTGCCATGGAGAATTATCTCAGGCAGAGGAGTCCAATTCATGGCCAAATTTTTGAGGGAGTTCCTGCAGACTATTGGGTCGTCCCAGGGTCTTAGCTCAGCTTTTCATCCAAGCATCAGTGGATGGGACAGAGAGCTTGAACACCATGATAGAGCAGTATCTGAGGTGCTACGTGAATTATCAGCAATCCAATTGAGTGGACCTTCTGCCTTTTATGGACATCACGTACAATAATGCTATTCACAGTAGCACGGGACTAACCCCCTTTAAAGTAGTGAGTAGCATGGACTTCATCCCAATGCCTGAGTATCCATGGGATCCCTCTCCTCAGTCAGCCTCACCAATTGGATGTCAACGCTGAAAACTACGTGGGAGAATATAAAAAAAAGGCATGGAAAAAGTGGCACAGAGCTATAAGAAACAGGCAGACAAACACCAGGCCCCACAAAGGCCATTCCAGGTGGGGAAAAGGTCTACCTCTCCACCAAATACTTGAGGTTAAGGCTCCCTAGTAAGAAGTTGGGGCCAAAGTTCATGGGACCTTTCCCCATAGTAAAGGTCATCAACCCAGTTACAGTGCAACTGACTTTTAGGCAAAATATACCCAGTATTCCATAAGAGCCTCTTAAAAGCCATGGTGTGACCTACCCTGAGGCCACCACCTTGTGAACTCCCAGACCCCATGGTCACAGGGGGCCAAAGCCATTATGAGGTGCAGCGAATCCTTGATTTGAGGTGGCACAGGAGACAACTCCAATATTTAATCAAGTGGAAGGGCTATCTTTTATCAGAGGCAACTTGGGTAAAGAGTAGGAATGTCCAAGCTGATTGCCTTGTGATGAGGTTCCATGCAGAAAACCCAACCAAACCTGGGAGGCAGGGTTCGCAACCCTAAGCCTATATCTATAACTTATACCTGTAATAAATGTGTTTTCTTTTTGTGTTGTACAGGTCACCTTCAAGAAGTGAGGGGAGCTGAATGTCAACTAAGAAGATACTCCTTTGGTCTTTTTAGCTGCCAGAAAAAGGGAGTGGGGGAAAATAGTGCATTCCTTAAGTGCCTAGATAATCACCTTGGCAGCCCAAAGTTGTTGAAGCACAAAAAAAATTATTGGAAAGCATAATTGATGACTCTTGGGAATGGATGTGTCCCATTGGAGAATACACATCCAGGAGGTGGGGGGAAGACCAGGGTCAAGGGGGAAATGAATGGTATATTTTAGTATCAGATACATCCAACCAACACCAACATATCCACTTCTAATAAATCAATTTTCTTTTCTCTGAGATGTGGCTATAGACTTATGATTTGCATGGGAGTGGATTTGTTGGAGTTCTGACATTGAGTTTGCTCCATCAAATCATGTACCAATTTTAAATAGTTCTTCTAGAAAATGAACAGAATAAAAACATCAGGTATTCTAACTACACTATTGAAGAATCTTCTGCAGAAAGACACTAGACTGCCATTTCAAGTGCCACTTTGTTTCCAGAAATAAAACACAGATATTTGCCAAAATCCCAAAAGAATAACCTAAACATTTCAATCAAGCAATACAATTCTGCGTTAGATATTTTTAATTTAAATAAGTATAAGTTAATTGTGCTCTGAGATTATCTAATTAAATACAAAGCATGTAGTAGCACCATCAGCTCACTTAAAATATATTTTTGTCCTTTTCCTGTAGGTGGATATAAAGCTCCCCACAATTGTCAATTCTTTGTATAAAGAGGAGGAAAACTAACAGACTTCTGATCACTGCTTTTCATGAGAAAGAAAAAGATAGGAAGGAGGATTTTTCTGAATCTGAGATCAACATGCATAGACACAGGCACAAAGACAATCTCAATGGTGCAGAGAAAATAAGGTATATTGAGTCCATATATTTCAAGAGATTCTGTTTTTGAATGTATTATCTTCAGTCATACTCTCATGAGCAGTACCATTTCATTTTCATATTTTTAATTAGATAAAAACCCTCTAATGTGTGTGTGTGTTAGCGAGTGTGTGTGAAATATGTGTGTTTCTATATATTGGTATATATGTATATGTGTGTTTCTATATATTCTATATATGTATATGTGTGTTTGTACAGAAAATAACATAATACATCAATCTTTAAATTTTGTGACAAATCTCTGTAGTTATTCCTAACTTAAATTAACTGCAATAGATGAACAACCCATGTAAAAAAACCTTCTGTTGCAGATTCCAATTTCAGCTGCCTTCTTTTTTTATCACTGCCATTTATCTCGCTCAAACTTATCATATTTCTCAATGACAGGCAACTAATATGCAACTAATATGGCATTGTTCCAGTTTGCAAAACTATTTTAAAATGTTAAAATCATTGAATGATCCCTTGCTCAATTTTACACTTTGCTTTTTGTGATTGTTTATGAAAAGATCCACAAGCAGCTCGTCTTTGTAAGGTAAATATCCAATGTTCCAAAGCAATCCCTTGTGTTTTCATCTCTTTCTGCTTGTATACTATTTTTATACATTCCTTTATATTTCTTTCCAGTATGCTGGACAGGAATTTAGATTGCATCTGACACCACATTTACACCTAGCCTGTACCCACTACATACCTCTGTGATGCTCATTTATTCTTCTGAGTCCTGGTAATGCTACATCTTCCTTTGTCCCAATGCTGGATTGTATTTAACATTTTAAGAGTGCAGCCTCATACCAACTTGGGCATATATCTTTCTGACTGCAATGAGGCTTCTAAGTAAAATTGTATAGGATTGCAAGAATTGTTTATCTATTTGTTTTTCTGCATCTCTCAGAACTATTAACTATTTGGTATGTGTTTGTCTGCCCAGAAGTTATGTGCAGCAAAATACAGATTTAAACTGTCTTCAGAAAATCAGAGAGTTTATTCTATAGCCTGTGGAATATTTAATAAATGATTTTCAGCTTCCTACAACTACATGTTTGTACTAAAGGCTTTCAATCATTTACAAAGAAGTCTATGCTTTTATCCTCAGTTTGTGTTCTTGTCAAGGATTTTAGAGACCAACATTCTGAATTTACAGAATAATAGTTGGAATGAACCTTGGGGGTCTTCAAGTCCAATGACCTGCTCAGGCAGGATGTTGAGGTGTAAGATTTAATAGCTGCCAGCTGCTGTAAGGCTAATTCAATGTAAGGCTGATGCAATAATGATGAATCAGCATAGCATGGATATTGATTGCCCTTTTAAACTGAAGAACGGGTTCATAGAAGGCTTTACCCCTTTAAGAGGTGTTTATATAAGGCTGACATTATAGAGAGCGTGTTCTCATTCCTTTTGTCTGGTGTCCATCGCAGAGTTCTCTGTGCAGAGTTAAGAAGATTGGCTGCTTGTAAGGTATTTGCCTACCACGTATATTTCTGTATATAACTGTCTTGTAGATAAACCACTGTTAAATGTCTAAGTCTCTATGTGCTGTGTTTTGCTCGTGGGTTGTCTCATAATAGTAGTCATGCTGCAAACACTCTGACACAGGAGACCTTAAACCATTCCAGACAATCAGCTATCCATTTTAGGGGTGGGATTCAATCAGTGTTACTACCAGTTGGGTGACTACGTTTTGCTGTGCATGCGTTTAAAACAACCTTAGGCTGTGCCACCCAGACAGCTG
Organism: Pseudonaja textilis; assembly: GCF_049901715.1. Classification (NCBI taxonomy): domain Eukaryota; kingdom Metazoa; phylum Chordata; class Lepidosauria; order Squamata; family Elapidae; genus Pseudonaja; species Pseudonaja textilis. Next base: position 54,936,931 of record NC_141993.1, on the reverse strand, counting down.
AAAACACTGCGCACAAGTGCGCAGCGTTTGAAAAGCCTCTTTTTCTCTGCTTTTTCAATCTCAGCTGTGCTGCACAAAGCAGCTGAGGTTGAAAAAGCAGGAAATAAAGGACAGGTAAGAGCCTGGTCAGGTGGGTGGGCCAAACAGCAGCAAACACAGAACCAGTTCAGTGTCTGCTGCTCTTCAGAGCTACCGGCTCTATAGAACCGGGCAGAACTGGTAGCATCCCACCCCTGATCCATTCTCTTCCTAAAAAACTTCAGTGTTGGAACAGCCACAACTTCTTAAGACAACTATTCCATTGATTGTTTTCATATCAGGAAATTTCTCATTGGATGTCTCTTGATAAGTTTCCATTCATTACTTCTTGCCTTTCCCTCTAGTGCTTTGGAAAATAGGTTGTCTTCCACTTCTTTGTGACAGCCTCTCAAATATTGGAAGACTGCTATCATGTCATCCCTAGTCCTTAGTTTGCTGTCATTTGCAAATCTGTTCTATCTCTTCATCTAAATCATTTATTAAGATGTTGAAGAATACTGGGCCTAAGACAGAATCTTGGGGTACTCCATTATATACTTCCCACAATGCAGATGTAGGTCCATTGAGGACGATATGTTGAGTGCAGTTTGTTAGCAAGTTATCTGGTGGTGATGCGCTCTATATCACATAACCCTATCTTATCAAGAAATAAGTTGTGGTCTACTTTCTCAAATGCCTTACTAAATTTCACTGGCCCACTAAGCATTTTGCTGGCCCAATATATTCCACAGCATTTTGCTGACCCACTAATTCAGTCACTCTGTTAAAGAATGCAATTAGAGTCTTTAATATGTAAGATTTTTCAGCATTCTTTGAATGTATTAATCGAACTTTAATTATTGTCTTATCATCATTTTCAACAAATGGCAAAATATTAAATCTTGTTTTTGTTTCTTTTGTCTGTCTCAGGAAGAAACAGTGCTGATTGTAAAATTAAATCTTTATTATGATCATAGGCCAGCATAATGAAGGTGGAAATTTAAAAAAAAAATGTTATTTTAAATATACAAATAATATAAGCCATACATTTAGAAAAGTGTGTTTGTGTACATGCATGTGCGTATATATGTAAAAACAAAAATCTAAAAAATCTATAGCAGGGATAAATAAATCAGATAAATACAACACACACACACACGTAAAGTTAATTTGAGGCTAACTAAATCTATCACAATACAAAAAACTTTTAACAATTTCAATACCCATTAAAGCTAGTTAAGCAAAATCTGACAGATTATGACCATAATATTTCATTGTTTCTTTCAAACACCAACTTTTCTAGACTGTATAGACATGGCTTTTTTTTTTTTTTTTTGCTCAAGGATCTCTGTTTTCAATTCTGCTTCTTCTTCCATGTTTGATTTGCTATTGAAAACTTCATAAAATGACACAGCATGGCACTGAATTTTTGAGCAAACAAATATCATTGTTGGACTTTTTCTCTGAAATCAAATGTCACAGCATGATTCTGTTGTTCCCCAGAATTGTTTCTCTCCAGGTACCCACTCATAGAACACCTTGTCAAAGTGCTGACCAAAGGTGTAAACTGTCTCCTTGAAGCAATTTATGTTCTCATTCAAGTGGTGATTTGGCCATCAGCACTTTGAGGGCTTATTTCAGGAATCATGTATACCGTCTATTTTTGTTTCATTGTTATCTTTGAAATCAATAGGGAACATCCCTGCTGCCATGTCTTTGACTTATTTCCAACCTTTGAGAAATACCTTTTCCTAATTATAGTCCCAAATAAAAACCTTAACTAAAAAAATCTTAATCTAAAATCTTGTCCAAGTTTTTCTGATTCAGAGGCTGTAATGACTAACAGTCACCTCATTTATGTAATGTGCAACACATTAAAATTACAAATGTACAAGCCCCTTTTTGTACCTGCATTCTCTCAGTACTCCATGTGCTAATATCATCCCAAAAATGTCCATTTGATTGCTTTAGTATTGCCACCTAAAGCAGCTGCAGGCTGGATACTGAAGGAGGAACACACAGAGTGTTAGGTTTGGGAAAAGAGAGGCTGAACCAGAGCATGAATGCAACGAATACTTTATTGAAACAATAAAGGGCTGACCGTGCTTACCACGCCTGGAACTGGCTCGCAGCAATCAGCAACTGGTGGGACCCTGCAGCCTGCTTTTATAGCTGGCTGCTGGGGAGAACCAACCAATGGGTGAAGGGAAGGACGCCCATGCAAAGTGAGTGGACCTGAGTGAGAACTCCTAGGGTTCTCAGGACATAACACCCCTTCCCCCCAGATGCGAACACGCATAGTCCCTGAGGTAGGCCGGAGGTTTATGTTGGCGCCCGGAACGGCGCAGCTCTGGAACACTGTCTGTCCGTTTGGGGTCTGCCTGGGAAGGCAGGGCCGGCAAGGTGTCATCAGTATGCCCCTCGGTTCGGGCATACCCGGGGCTCGTAGGGTTGGTCTCTGGGGATGCGCTCCCGTAGACAGGATCGGGTTGGTCAGCCGTCTGGGTGCCGCTGTCCGTGTTCGGGCTTTCGGGATCGGCTGTTGGTGTGAACTGGTCGCCGGGCATGATGTGGATGTGGGGCTGCTGATGAGGTCTCCCTTCATCGTGTGACTCTGGATCCCTGCTGGCGAGGGTGCTGAGGCGCCTCCGCAGTTGGTCTATGTGCCTTCTCCAGATGCGGCCATCCTCTAGTCTGACCCGATACGACCGCGGTCCGGTGATGGCTACGATCTCGCCCGGGATCCACAGGGGGTCTCCAGCGAAGTTCCTCGCGAATACTGGCTCCTGTAAGATAAAATGTCTAACCCCTGATGTGGAAGCGAGGGGAGAGTCAGGGCAATATTGTGGGTGGAGTCTGTCCAATACAGTCCTCAGGCGCCTGCCCATCAGGAGTTCGGCTGGGGACTTATTGGTGGCTGAGCAAGGAGTTGAGTGCTGGCTCATCAGGAACCGTGAGAGTTTGTGGTGCCAGTCATCCCTGCTGAACCTAGCCAGGGCTTCTTTAGTGGTCCTGACGGCCCTTTCAGCCAATCCGTTACTGGCAGGATGAAATGGGGCTGTGAAAATGTGGCGGATGCCCAGGTTGGCCACAAAACGGCTGAACTCGGTCGATGCGAACTGTGGGCCATTGTCAGAGACAATGGCGTCGGGTAGCCCGTGCGTTACAAACAGGCGTGTTAATACGTTGGTGATTGCTAGTGTGGTGGTCGTGGATAGCTGTGCTACATCAATCCATTTAGAATAGGCATCCACGACCACTAGGAACATCTTCCCATGCAAGGGGCCGGCCAGGTCGATGTGAATTCTGGACCAAGGAGCGCTGGCACTTTCCCATCTAGTAGGGGTGGCAATGGGGGGAGCAGGACGGGATTCCTGGCAAAGGCTGCAGGAACTTACCCAATTGACAACGTCCTCGTCGAGACCCGGCCACCACACGTAGCTGCGTGCTAATGCCTTCATTCTCACGATGCCAGGGTGTCCCTCGTGCAATGCTTCCAGAACTCGGGTACGCAGCGAGGTCGGGATGACCACTCGAGTGCCCCACAGCAAACAGCCCTGCAAACTGGATAATTCCTGCATGCGAGTCTTGAAGGGTGTGAATTTGTTTTCAACATTGCCCCCTGGCCACCCCCTCCTCACCCAGTCGAGCACCTGGGCGAGCGTTTGATCTGCCTTGGTTTTAGCCGCAATATCAAGGGCAGTGATGGGTAGGTCCAACTGGGTGATCTCGAAAATCGCGTGGACAGGAGCAGGGTCTTCAGCCGGAGCCGGCAAGGGGCAGTGACTGAGAGCGTCAGCGTGGGACAGTGTTTTACCCGGGCGGTGTATAAGTCTGTAGGAGTGGGCTGCTAGGAAGAGGGTTCACCTTGTCATCCTAGGGGAAAGGACTTGAGGGGTCTGTTTGTCCCCGGCTAGTAGGCCTAGGAGGGGCTTGTGGTCCGTGACCAGCTCGAAAAAATGGCCAAAAAGAAATTCGTGAAATTTTTTCACGGCTGCAACAGCTGCTAGGGCTTCCTTATCGATCTGGCTGTAATTGCGCTCCGTTGCAGAGAGCGTCCTTGAGAAAAAGGCGATGGGAGCCTCGGCGCCATTGGGGAGCCTATGACTTAGTACCGCCCCAATTCCAAAAGGGGATGCGTCTGCTGCCAGCACTAAAGGAAGGTTAGGGTCGAATTGAATAAGTACCGCCTCTGACGTGAGTAGTGATTTGACGGCATGGAAAGCCTGATCTTCTTTGTGCCCCCAGTGCCACGGTGACTTTTTATCCAGTAATCTGTGTAGGGGTTCGGCTACTGATGCTTTATGGGGCAAGAAGGATGCATAAAAGTTCAATAGCCCCAAGAAAGCCTGCGGTTCAGTTTTGGAGGTTGGAGTGGGTGCCTCGTGGATTGCCTTAACCTTGGACTCCAGGGGGTGGATGCCAGAGGCGTCAATTTTATAACCCAGAAAGTCCACCTGTCTAGTGGCAATGGCACATTTTTCTTTTTTCAACCTGAGGCCATGCTGTCTGAACCTCTCTAACACTGCTCGAACTCTCTGGAAGAGTTGGGGTCTGTCCCTGGCCGAGACTAAGATGTCGTCGAAGTAGGGTACTACACCAGGGAGGCCCTGCAAAATCCGCTCCATGAGGGATTGAAAAATACCTGGGGCAACACTTACGCCAAATTGGAGACGCTTGCATCGGAAAGCACCCCTGTGCGTGACAATGGTCTGGAGTTCCGCTGTTTGGTTATCAACAGGGAACTGCTGATACGCTTGAGACATGTCCAATTTAGCAAAAATGCTGCCTGGTTCGAATGTGTGTAATAAATGCTGAATGACGGGCACAGGATAAGCGCTAACTTGCAAAAATTTATTGATTGTCGTCTTGTAGTCCGAGCAAATTCTCAGGCTACCGTCTTTTTGAGGGTGTGACAATGGGCGTCTCCCATTTGGCGAAATCTGTTGGCTCAATGACCCCTTGTTTTAACAGTTTATCCAATTCTGCATCTAGTTTTGGCCGAATAGCAAATGGGACCCTCGCGGTTTTAGCCTGATTGGGACTGCCTGGGGGTCAACTGAGAATGAGATGGGGGTACCGTTATAACACCCCAGCTCTTCGCTGAACACATCTGAGTAATCAGCGAATAAGGAGTCAGTGTCTGAGGTTGAGACAGCATGGACTCCTGTTAGCCCTAGGCCGAGATGGGGAAACCAATCGAGCCCCAATAAGGTGGGTAGATTGCCGTTAACTACCACTAGAGGTAGGTGACCTTTAAAAGCTTTAAAACTGACAAGGAACTTGCCTCTGCCGATTACAGGAATGGTCTTCCCCTGGTAGTCCTTCAGGCTAAACTGGCATCTCTGGAGCCGGCTAGTGGATAGGCTGGGTTGGAACCTCTTGAGGGTGTTCCACGAGATAATTGAGAGCGCTGACCCTGTGTCAACCTCCATGCGGCACGGTTTACCTTCTAGGGAAACGAGAGAGAAATTTTACTAACAGTGTGGCAAGTGTGCTTGGCAAGGTGGTGCGTGCGACAGTTCAATACTTGCCTCTGTGGTCCCGAGTGCGAGGGGGGGTGTCTTTGTGCTGCGCTTTGAGGGGCTTGGCAGACTCTCGCGATGTGTCCCCTTTTATGGCAGTTATTGCAGGTGGCTCCTTTAAACTTGCAGGTGGCCCTCTGATGAGATCCCCCACAGGCTAGGCACAGGGTAATGTGCTTGGGTGGACCGATGTTTTCTTGTTTGGCTCCTACCTGCGGCCGTCTGTCGTTGGAGAGGCGGTGGACGTCGTTTTCATCACTGATGGCTTCCTCTGCTACCACCTCCTCGGAGTGGACTGGAAGTGATGTCAGCTTGGCACTTGGGCCCTGGATTTCGGTGGCTGAGTTCATTGCCAACTCAGCTGCCAAGGCCTCCTCGACTGCTTGTGCGAGGTTGAGGTCTTTTTGGCGAGAAGGCGCCTTTGCAGGTGGAGGTTCTTGACACCGCAGACTAGTTGATCAAGGAGCATGTCCTCCAGGTAGGTTCCAAACCCACAATGCAATGCTGCTGTTCTGAGAGCGGCCATATATTGATTGATGGTCTCCTTGCTCGATTGCTTCCTCATATGGAAGGTGAATCTCCTGGCAATCTGTGAGGGCCTGGGAGAATAGTGGTTAGTGAGGATTTCAAGTAACTCAGACCACGGAACGTTTTTCAGCTCACGAGGAGCCACGAGTGCCGTGGCAGTATCATAGACGGTGGCTCCACAGTAGATTAGGAAATAGGATTTTTTTCGATGCTCTCCCGCATCCGCCAGGCCGACTGCATCGATATAATTATTAAAGCGGTTCTTATACGATTCCCACTTCTCCTCATCTGGTTTGAACGCCGGGAAGACTGGGTTGGAACTCATGGTGCTGGGGCCGGTTGAACTACCTGTGGAAAAAATCTCTCTGGGGCAGCAGACAATGTTTTAGTGCCTGTGGTAGGCGAGTGATTTCAGCTCAGGAGAGGCTTTTCGCAATCCTCTCTTTCTCTCTGGGTTAACCACGTTTGGCTGTTAGCCGTTGGCGGCGTCTAGATTCGCGCCTGTGTGGGCATCAGTGACTGGACTACAGCGCTGTGCTGTGCCTTCTAGGTTTGAAATTCAAATGACAGCCGTTTGAATTTCGCGCCTAATACTGAGCGGCTGCGGCTCGCAGCGCTTCACTTTCCCTGTAGCTGGGCTAACAAGCGGCTACAGACGCTTCTAACTTTCGATTCTGACCGCTCTCTCTGGCTGCGGATCAGCGTTCGCTTCTTATCGCTTGCTGGCCGCTTTCTCTGTCAGCGGATCAGCGTTTGCTCTTTTTGTTTGCTCTTTTTGTTTACTGACCGCTCTCTCTGGCTGTGGATCAGTGTTGCTCTATCGCCGGCCGATCGCTCTCTCTGGCTGCGGATCGGCGGCTAGTGACTCAGCGGTTGCATGGTGCTTCTGGTAGCCATCCCATCCTCGTCGCCAGTGTTAGGTTTGGGAAAAGAGAGGCTGAACCAGAGCATGAATGCAACAAATACTTTATTGAAACAATAAAGGGCTGACCGTGCTTACCACGCCTGGAACTGGCTCGCAGCAATCAGCAACTGGTGGGACCCCGCAGCCTGCTTTTATAGCTGGCTGCTGGGGAGAACCAACCAATGGGTGAAGGGAAGGACGCCCACGCAAAGTGAGTGGACCTGAGTGAGAACTCCTAGGGTTCTCAGGACATAACACAGAGGAAGACACTGTGATCATAAGTCACATTTTTCAATGCTGTTGTAACTTTGAATGGTCACTAAATGAACTGTTGTAAGTTGAGAACTACCTTTTATTGTTTTAAGGCTGCAATGGAATGTTAAGAACTTAAAATCAAAATTAAGATACTTTAGTAAATAATGAATCATATTGCCATACATATATACATACATACATACATACATGCATACATATGCTTCTATATATTTATTATTTATATTTATTTGAAACCTACCACTGGTCATAACCAGAGGTCATCTTCAGCAGGTTCTGACCAGTTCTGGAGAACTGGTAGCGGAAATTTTGAGTAGTTCAGAGAACTGGCAAAAACCACCTCTGACTGGAAATTTTACAGTATCCTTCCCCTGCCATGCCCACCAAGCCACACCCACAGAACCGGTAGTAAAAATATTTGAATCCCACCACTGGTCATAACATGGGGCAAAACTCAATTAACAAATGTTTCACTTAACAACAGAAAATTGGGGCTCAATTATGGACATAAGTTGAGGACTACATGTACTCTGCTTTAGATATTCAGGCATAGAGAAGGAATAAGGCTTCCATTCCAATTCCATTGCTCTGGCCCCCAGAAAGAATGTTACAATCCGAGAACATGGTTTGCATGATAAAGAACTATAATTGTGCAAGTTTTCAAACCATAGAAACCACTATAAACTATAAGGCTGAGCAGGGCTACTGCTTTACTTTAGATCTAAACTGTTGTTTTCAAATCAGGTGTAAGGTAGAGTTAGAACATGCATCTTCGTTTCTCTTCCACACTTTAATTTTTTTGAAGATATGAAGGCCTTTGTTCATTAAAATTCTCTTTCCCTTAAAAACAAAAGGTTCCTGATAGTTGCTCTCTCTCTCCCTCTCCAACTTTTTATGTCTTAAAATTACAATAGTTCTTTCTTGCAGGTTTATTTTGAGAAATTTTTTTCACAACGGTCATTTTTGTCATATATATTAAACTGAAAAAAAAAGTCTACTTTAGCATTTTTCTTGTAATTTCAAAAAATAACTATTACATTTTTGTTCCCATACATGGATAGAATTTGAATTTTCAGGTTTTATCTTTGACAAATGTAGTGGACTTTTTGGTATCATTTTGTTGATTTTCTTTTGTTTAACCAATTTATTTAGCATTTCATATTCCTTGTTATTGAACAAGAATATTCTGGAAGGACTACCTAAAAAAATGAATAATTTTTATTATCCAAAATATGAATTCTTCTATACAGGTAGTCTTTGACTTACAACAGTTCATTTAGAGAGTGTTCAAAGTTTCAATGGCACTGAAAAAAGGCACTTACGACCATTTTTCACACTTACAACCTTTGTAGCATTCCCATAGTCATGTGATCAAAATTCAAATGCATTGCAACTAACTCGTATTTATGCTCTTAATTAACAGCAGCTGTGTTCTGAGGTCATGTGATCACCTTTTGCAACCTTTTAAAAGCAAAATCACTTAAAAACTGTATTGCTAACTGTGGTGGTATACTTAACAACTGTGGCAAGGAAGGTCGTAAAATGGGGCAAAGTTCACTTAACAAATGTCTCACTTAACACCAGCAATTTTGGGCTCAATTGTCAATAAGTCAAGGACTACCTGTATAGAGCTGTGGTGGCGCAGTGGTTAGAATGCAATACTGCAGGCTACTTCTGCTGACTGCCAGCAGTTCAGCAGTTCGATTCTCACTGGCTCAAGGTTGACTCAGCCTTCCATTCTTCCAAGATCAATAAAATGAGAATCCAGATTGTTAGGGGCAATATGCTGAGTCTGTAAACCGCTTAGAGAGGGCTGTAAAGCACTGTGAAGCGATATATAAGTTTTAACTGCTACTGCTAAGTGCTATAAACAATTTTTCTCCTTCCCGACCTAACATATATTTGTAACTTCAAAACATATATACAAACCAATATGCTGTTCATAGCATCGCTGTTGAAGTACTTCAGTGGTGGGATTCAAATAATTTAACAACCGGTCCTCTGCCCTAATGATTTCTTCCAATAACCAGTTCACCAAACTGTTCAGAAAGTTAACAACCAGTTCTCCTGAACTGGTGCGAACTGACTGAATCCCACCACTGAAGTACTTCCATTTGTTATTAATATTTTGATCGTGTAAAAAATGCCTCCTTTTCTTTCAGTTCTTGTTAGGCTTCACACCAGACTCAGTTGTAAATCTTGAGTCTGTGGATACTTACCCAGTTATTCAAGATATAGCTTACTTGGCTTTCAGGCATGAGTTAATATGATTAGTCTCATTACTGCAGATGACTATGTTTGTCTCAGGTCACAGAAATCAACTTCTTTATGCTCCATCTTCTTACCTTTCTAAATAAACATGTACTTAGCCACTAATTCCTATTTCATCAAAATTCTTCCTTTCTTCCTGAAAAAAAATGATGAATTAATTAAGAAAACAGAGACAAAGCAGCCCACAATTTGCCATAGAAACTTACATATTTTGTTGATTCAGCTTAACATGTCTACCAATATGAATATACATATACCTGGAATCTCTCCTAGAAGAGATTGACTAAATGGAAAATTTCTTAACAAACATCTTTTTGTAACTGATGCATTTGCAATTTGGAAAATGCCGAGTTAACACCAGTGTTTTCACATTCATTATCTACTTCTTGAACTTGCAAATTACTATTTCCTAACATAGTATAGTATAAAGGAAAGCAGTGGTATACTAATTAGGCATGGTAGCAAATATTGTAAAAAAGTAAGATTGTGCCAAGATCTGTATTCCTTTGAATTTCTTTGGTGATTATTCCGGTTTCCACCAATTTGGAAATTTGCCTTAGATGAGCAGACTGGTTATCTTCCAATTGCTTGCTGGATGCTGAGCATAAGGGTGACATAGCATAATCATCTTCGGATGCAGATTTGGTCTTAAGAGAATGACAGGGTAACAGAGCTGGAAGGGATATTGGCAGTCTTCTAGTCCAATCCCCTGTTCAAGCAGGAAACCCTATAACATTCCAGACAGATATTTGTCCAATCTCTTCTTAAAAACCTATACTGTTGGAACACCCACAACTTCAGGAGGCAAACTGTTCCACTGATTCATTGTTCTGCCAGGAAATTTCTCCTTAGTTCTAGGTTGATTCTCTCCTAGATTAATTTCTGTCCATTCTTCTTCTTCTGCCTTCAGGTGGAGAATTGGTTGACTCCCTGTTCTTTGTGACAGTCCCTTGGATATTGGAACACTACTGTCATGTCACCCATAATCCTTCTTTTTCATTCATTCTTGCAACCGTTCTTCATATGTTTAGCCTCCAGGCCCTCATCAACTTTGTTTCTCTTTTCTGCACTGTTTCTAGAGCTCTATACCTTTTTTATATTGTGGTGACCAAAACTGGATGCAGTATTCCAAGTATTGTCTTATCAAGTGATACCAAAATGGAACTAATATTTGATTCTATCCCTCTGTTAAAGCAGCCTAGGACTGAGTCTTTCTTGTCCAGAAAAACAATATAACAAATGGAGTGAAATTTGAATCCATCACAATATGAAGCAATCTATGAGAAAATATTCAGTAAAGGCAGCAATGAAATTTTATTTTATCCCTTACTTTCTGTAACTGAAAATAATTCAGCATGATCCAATCTTTAAAGAATGAGTAGATTTGGCAGTTAACTATTAACACCAAGTAGTCAGTTCAACTTGCACTTGCTTTGATTTAGCTTGATTGTGCTAGCCTTACTTGTCTTATTTGATTAATATGTACCACCAAGTTGGTGTTTCTCTTAGTGACCACATAGATTTTCTCCATGATGATCTGTCCCTAACCAGATCTTTCAGGATTTCTACAGGTAAGCTCCGGCGCTGCATCTGAATCCATCCAAGTAACTATCAGTTATTCTTTTCTCTTTCCTTTTATTGCTCCCAGCTTTAGTACCTTCTCTAGAGAGGTTTTTGCATAATGTGTCCAAAATGAGGTAATTTGAGCTTGGCCATTTATGCCTCTGTTGAGTATCTGGATCAATTTGTTGGATGATCCATTAGCTTTCATGAGGGCACATATGAAATAATCATAACATCCATGTGTACCCATGTTATATAGTGAATATACTAGTATATAGTTATATACTAGTGTTATATACTAGTTATATAGTTATATACTAGTATATATACTATATATACTATATAGTTATATACTAGTGAATTGTTCTAATCTTTTGATACTTTTCTTCTTCCAAGACCTTACTGAATTCATTTTATATTAATTTTTATAGTCACATTACATGCCTATTAGACTCGGCATCACATTGGCATAAAACCTGAATCTATAGAATGAGGCTGACGTGCTTTTGAAGCTCTCACAATATTAAACATGTTTTTCTAACATGTTCTTTACCCAATCCCTTAGCCAAAATATTGAAAGTCCTTTAAAGGCCTAAAGGTCTTAAGTAAATAATCACTTATGACTTACCTTCTTGTTTCATAACCATCTTCATGTTCCAAAGAGAGAAGCACATTTGCTATCCTTGCTAACTACAGCAAAATGGGCATGTGGCAAGGTAGATTGTTGTTTTCATTTTTCTATTCTATGGGAAGAGCTGTTTTATATTTATTTTTAATGAAATGTATTAAGCCTATTTTAAAACTTACAGTACAGTATTTCAGTTATTTTACAGTTTGAGATTGTGAGTAATTGTACAATTGAACAGTTCAATGAATGGGTCAGGGAGGGCTTCTGATTGCAAAAAGGCATTAAGATATGATGGATAATAAGATCTTTTTTTCATATTGCATCTGATTCAGAAATAGTCTTCTCAATGCTTGCACCTTTATTGTGGAATTCTCTGTTTGTTAAAATACAATGATACAATATTTGCATGATGTAGATTGAAGGTGGAATATTTAGATTGAAGAGGGATAAGTGGAAAAGCCTCTGCCAAGGCAACAGTCATATAAAAGGCATCTGAGTCTGAGGCAAACTGTATTCAAAGCAAATGTAACAGACAAGTCCCTTTCCACTTTACATGAATATAAAGTAGACAGAGATGCACATTCAAACTTACAAGGTTCTGTTACTGTAGCTTTAAAATAAAAGTAGTATTGACCTACATGGGATTGATTTTCTAGTTTAATCTACCTTGAAATGCTGACAAATGATATCATTAATGCATCAATTATCTCCAATGGTTAATCAAGCATAAGAGGAGAATTTATTTGTTTCTCTTATAAAAAATTAAAATATCCCAACTGGATTACAGCAGACCTGGAATTTTATAATCCCCAGACCACACCAGACCTTGAGTCTTTTATCTTGCCCAACTAGATTTCTTTTATTTTGAAAACAGCTGCTATTTTTTGTCAAATTGTGTATGTGTGTGTGCATGCACACTTGTGCATCCTTACATGCCTACAAATCTTCATATCCCTATTGGTTTGGCCTCCACAACAGTCCCAGTTTCTCATGTGGTTCCTTGGGGAAATTATTTGCCCACCTCTGGCTTAAAACCTCAATTTAAATTTAAATACATAAATTTAAATACATAATAATAAAATGGAAATTAAAACATAAAATTAAGAAGCCAAAAGGGAGGAAAAGAAATATCTGTAAAGAAGTGCTGTACTACACCCAAGCTTCATCATCATTACTAAGTCCAAAATATGATTTCACCATAGTGCCAAATGTAATTTATACAAGACAATCATGGCTGCATTTGCCAACATAATTATTCCTACTGTGATGTGCTGTCTGGAAGGCACTTACAGCATGAGAATTGGAATGAATGAAGCTACCAAAAAAATGCTTAGAGAAAAGATGTTATCTTTTTCTATTTGTGCCATTTCTACAATGTAAATTGACACATGCACACATTTATTTGGGGTAGTGGTTAGGGTGATAGACTAGGAAGTGGAGATGATGAATTCTAACCCTTACTTAAGTATAAAAACTTTCTGGGTGACTTTGAGCCAGCCTTAAACACAGGATTCCTGTGGAGAAAACAAGAGGTGGGAGTATTATATATAGTGAGACATATAAAATAAAGCTGGGATATAAAGATTAAAACCTTGGCAGTTAATTTTTTCTACTGTACAAGCAAAATGCCTAAACCTTCATATGTTTTCAATGGAAACAATCATAAATTTCCTATATAGTGTTCTTAGCTAAAATAACACTTTTTATTGTTTTTGTATTTTCCTAATTATGGTAATACTTGTCCAATTGGCAATAGTACAGAACTATTAAGCTTCTTTTTATATGCTACAGAAACAGCTAGAACCTTTCAGTATTATATTTTGGGTTTTTCATGTATTTCCTGAATTGAAAAATACTGGACATCTACATCTGTGGTCTGCGTTCATGTGATAAACTTCATTTCCCCCTTTCAGCTCCAGCTTATGTGTTCATGTGTTACTTTTTATATAGCCAAAAGAAGATGCCAATGGATGCAAATAACAAAGCCATTTTATAAAGCTAATCAAGCCAACTTCTGTTCAAGCATGTGCAACTACCCATCAAATAATCCTATTAAGTGACAGTCTGCTTTTTAATTTTTGTTTTGTTTTGTTTAATCCACAGAGCACTTAACGTGGCCAATGTAAACAATGAAAATGAGGCCAACTAGGCCCCAGCTGAGTTGCACAGAAACAATATAATCAGATGTTGTCCATCCTTCATTCAAAAATCCCATCTGAGACAGTGGGAGTCTGTGGTTCAGAGCTGTAATCAGGATGACTGTGACATGAGAGGATTTTTTTGTAGTAAGAAAAAAAAAATCTGATGAACAGAAAATGTCAATTTAATGGCCAGGTGGCTGTTGGGAGCCCTACTAAGCTGCTTTGATGCTATGCATTGAAACAGTGAAAATATAGTTAGTGATGGGAGACAACAGATCTTTCTACATAGCAGAACAACCGCATTGTAGCCATATATAACTTGTGCAGATACACAACAGTTATACTTGGCAAAGAAAAGAGTAATTCAGAAGGGGGAGTAATTCAGACTAGAAGGGGAAGAGAGGAAGTTTCCCAGTATACAGTAAAGCAATAGTTCAGTCCATTAAAACATAATTTTAGGGCTGAACCGATACCTTTGCTAGTACTAACAAAATTACCTCATAATGGAGTTTCCCCCAACCTCTATCATTCAGCCATATCATAGTCATTTCCCTAGCCAGGATTGGCTGTACAATAGGTAAAATTAGGATATGGATAAAAGAACAGGAAGTTTTAATTCAACATGTGATCATTTGATTTCTTTAACACCAGGAGGTCAAAGAAAGTATAAGGTGGATTGGTCTTAGTGTTAATTAGCAGTGTTACTATTGCTTTCCATTAGTAGTTAGGGATACCGAATGATTTTTTTCAGTGGATTTCAAAGCCAACTAATCTGATCTACAGGTATTACTCCAGGACAATTGTGTGGGTTGGAATGCACCTACATTTTGGAGTTTTCTAAATGTTGTGAAGCAGGTAGCTCTAAATATAGCAACATGTATTTATAAATATTTTTTTATAAATAAAATGTATTTAGGTAGCATATTTATGACTTCAAGAATAATTCCACGAAACTATAAATTAGCACATTTATCACTCCCTCAATTTAAATACCATCTTCAATTTTTTCCTAAAGGCTCCCAGGATTTATTTTTAAGGAAGACTTCAAATAAGGTATATCATAATAAGCCAGAAGATGAGATTAATTCCACTCTCTGCTTGCCCCTAAATATGTACACATTTGGAAACAGCTATTTTTGAGATGGCCTAACTTTATTTTATTGCTTTGCTTACATAGCAGAAGGGCTTGTTCTCCAAAGAAATTAAATAGATGAGCAATTCCTTCAGTATCTTCACCCTGTTAGGCTCCAAACTATCAAGTAATAGTGATATTGGAGTGTTCCAATGCCAGAATGTTTTGAACCAGCCTCCAGGTTGCCCTTTCAGAAATTTACACTTTGAATAACAAAACAAATCAAGTATGGGTTTTGTGGAAAAGTACATTCAAAAGTATGCATTTTATATCGGGGCTCTGCTGTCTTCAGATTCAAAGCCAAAAAGTCGTTCAGAACATTCAAGCAAGAAAATGTATCACCTGTCTGCAACTTGTTAAAACTGCCACATTTTTTCTTGAGAAAAGAAGTGTTTGGATTAAGCAGCTACATGCAAATGTTATGTGACACTGTGCATTTCAGAGAAGCATTTTCCTTCAGATCTGAACACCTGTACAGCCTCTTAAGTGTGAATTAAAATCATATATTAATGTGGAAAGGAGACAGGATGGCTTTAATAATGAAAACATTTAACAGGAGGACCAGGGACAGATTTTCTTTCTCCCCAGCCAACCTTTCATCTAAATTAAGAAGCTCATCACAAAATATACCTGAACATTAAGAGGGCTAGGTTTTGAGCTAAGTAAGCTTCCATGCACCCTTCTATTCCTGAAAATGCCTTGTTTCAGCAATATTTTATTGTACCTGCAGACCTACTCAAATTATTGCCTCCTTTACATCAGACTAAGGAAATAACTCATTATATAATATGTCTTTTCCTTTTGCCAAATCATTTGCAAAAAGAAGGGACTACACTGTGGATTCCATCATGGTCCAGAGCAGTGTTTCTAAACATTGGCAACCTTGGGAAATGTTGTCTGGGGAACTCTGAAAATTGAAGTCCACACATCTAAAACTGCCGATATTGAGAATTACTACTTTAGATATTCAAGCATAGTAATAGCTCAGCATAAAGGTACTTTCTCACTTCTATTTAAATTATTTATCTACTCCATGCTATGCAAAGCATCGTCATATGGTATATAATATTAAAGCACATTAAAATATAATATGAAGTATATATAATGATACTTATAACATTATCATTATGACCATAATTATCATCATAAGATGACCATCAGTATCTTCACAGTTATAAATAAGACGAGGTGAATAAAAACTTTTTAGTTTGTATTTTATTTATAAACAAGTCACTGCATATTTGTCCTGAAGGAAAGCAATTCTACAACAGAAGACTTTAGGAAAACCTCAAGGCAACCATGCTTTAAACAGCTTCACAAGCAAAGAGCCTTGTCAAATAATTTACATGGGCCAAACCTGTATTTTATTTTTATTTATGACTTGTCTTTTTTCAGCTGCTTAGTTGTATCCATTATGATTTTTAATTTTTGTTACTAAGAATTTTATTGGGAAGAGTTGGGGTTTTGTTTTGTTTTTTTGTACAGGCACATTGGTATAATAGGGGGCAGTTTGGTGTAGTGGTTAAGGCACCAGGCTAGAAACCACGAGATCAAGGCATAGACATAAAATCAGCTGAGTGACCTTGGGCTAGTCACTCTCTTTCAGTCCTAGGAAGAAAGCAATGATAAATTGCTTCTAAAAAACGTTGCCAAGAAAACTGCAGGAACTACTCCAAGTAATCACCAGGAATTGACATTGACTCAAAGGCATAAAAACAAATAAACATTGATGTAATACTGAGTTCTCAGACTAAGAAAGATTTGGGAGATAGTTATATAAGCAAGCAGCTGCAGACTTTTCCATTATCAGTGAAAAGACCCACCTCCTTGTTGGTTCACATGAGGCCTTCTGGGAAGAAACTAAGCAGTTCTCTTTGTTTGATATATTAGAGGATAAATTGGTTCTAAATCAGAAACAGTTCAGTTGCTGAAAATATTATAACCTTATCCCTAACATCTTAGTAAATATTGCTAAACAAAACACTGTGCTCTAAAGAATTGCATTTGATTTCAGACACCAAAAGCATAACATTGACCTACTTCAGATGTCTTTCCTCATAGACTTTTTTAGTTAGGCTTTTAGAATGTCTTTTTAGGTAGTTTCATTCATTCTGTTTCTCTCATTAGTTTCTATTTATCATCATTCTGAGTTATTAAAATATCCTTATCTATTTCATATTTATTATGTGTGTTTATGCTATTTTAATGAAATGGCTTCAAGTTGCTTACAAAAGCTGCAGTATAAGCAACCATCCCAAAGAACATCTGTTGATCTGCACACAGACACATGGATACACAATTGAATTCAATGATACTAACAACAAGTCATTATAAATAGTAGCCATACTCATCCCAGGATATGCACCATCAGCTTGTGAATCCCCAGATGCCTTGAATCCCAAAATATGTGCCTTAATATCAAGAAGTCCAGAATTATACTTTGGTTTTTCCTTAAGTTTTCAATTGTTCTGTTTTATTATGTAGAAGTTGATTCTAGGTTAGAATCAAATGAAAGATAGTTTGAATTGCCAGCAAGTTAAGTCGGGAATTTCTTAGATAAACAATAGTGGCTGCTTTTATTAATTCATCAATATATTTTAACTTGAATATTCTCAGCAGTACTACAAGTTATTTCCCTTGGACATCTGTGCATATATAAATACCTTTAACATTATAGAATTTCCCCTCCATTAGTGTTGTTTTCCTTCTTTCTGAGCAAATAGTATCTTTCAATTACTGTATTCTAATCACGAGAATCATCCTACAGGCTTCTCCATAATACTTATTAAATTGTATTTGTTTTGCTGTAATAAGAGTTCAGGTTTGTTTACTTTCCATGTTCTAAAAATTAGGTATATAAAAAATAAATGCCATGAAAGTATGATTCAAAGTGAACCAATGAATATGAACCAATACCTCTATATGACTCAATATAATAAAATAATGATTCTAGAAAGAGTACAGAGAAGAGCAACAAAGTTGATTAGAGACCTGGAGACTAAAACATATGTGAATGGCTAGTCTAGTGAAGAGAAGGATGAGGGTGACATCATAGCAGTTTTCCAATATTTGAGGGGCTGACACAGAGAGGAGAGGGACAACCTGTTTTCCAAAACACTCAAGGGCCAGATGAGGATCAATGGGACAATCAACCAATGGAACAGCTTGTCTTCAGAAGTTGTGGGTGCTTCATCACTGGAGGCTTTCAAGAAGCGTTTGGACAGCCACTTGTCAGAAATAGTATAGGGTCTCCTGTTTGAGCAGAGGTTTGGACTAGATGAATAAATGACTTTCCAATTCTGTTATTCTGTATTCTGTAATATTGATTTCCAATTTTTCATTGCATTTTTTAATAGGCCTCAGTCTGCTTACTTTCACAGCTACATCTGCAGCATGCATACTTTTACCTGAAGTTCTTCTAGGTGTTCAGCACCAATCCCTAAGGATTCAATTTAAAGTCTTTTTGACCAAATTTAGCACATCTCAGCCAAACACATTCTTCCCAGTCTTTGTAAAGCACAAACTATCTTGTATCTGAAGTCCATTATCTAGGGGTTTTAGCCATGATCCTAAAACCTAAATCTCTCCTGGAGATTAAAATGCCCACATCCTAGTACAAAACTGTATATGGCAATGCATACAGTAGAAGTAAAAGTAGAAATAAATAAACATCTAAATAATTTAAATTATAGTGGGAGGTTATCAATTTTACCTACATAATCATTACAGATGGTTCCAAACATTTTTGCTTATTGGACATAGAAGTATTTAAGGATATGTTATTTGTTGCAAAGTTTAAATTCAGAATTGCTCTGAAAAAGTTAATATTGGTCTGAAGAAGCTAACGGTATGATACAGAATTCATATTGTCTTCAATGGCAGTATGGTCATTTCACCAATAAAAAGTATTCATGAAAACCCACATTATATATTTTTTTTCCTGTAATCATCATTTTTAAAAAAATAGAAATAGAAATTTTATTGAAAGTTTTAAGGAGAAGATTAAAACCAACAAACACTAATATCGATCAAAGAAAGACGAAAAAGGGAAAGAAAAACAGACAAAGACAAAAGTACAAAGGAATAAAAGATGAAATAAGAAAAACGCTTCTGGTTTTCTTTTTAGCAAATACAAGTATGATTACAAAGTTCTCTCTTAATCTATAGTTACAAAAAGAAAATCTCACCTTTTTTCTTTTCTTTTTTTTCCCTAATCATCAAAACTTCAAATGATAAGTGCATTTTTCTGTATGATCAAAAAAGTCCATAAGGGGATTTTAGTCAGCCATAAATGTGAATATTGTCTTTAAAATCACTTTTAATATGCATTGTAACTACAGTAAAAGTGATACAGTCTTCTTGTTGTCAAACCAGAGTAAAACACATGACACTCATTTTATACTGGACACACTGAAATCAATTCATTTGTTGTCTCATCTGCATATTTTGGAACATTAACTGCAACATTTATAAATAACTTGAAAATCTCTACCGAGAGGAAACAATAATAGCTAATTATTTTCCCATTATTTCCTTCCTTGGTGATGATAAATTAGAAAGGATGTTTGAAGTTCACTATTTTGACAATTCACTGACATTAGCGATTTTAGCATGTTTTGATGAGGAATAATTTGTAGTTTTCATTGCTGGAAGAGGTAACACTAGCAATTTTCTTCTGGTATCTGCCAAATTTGGCTTTTATCTTGGCATCAGTGGTGGGACGTATCTCCGGGGAGGACGAGTCTGCCTACCAAGATGAGGTGGACTGGTTCCTTTCGTGGTGTGGAGACAATATCTTGGTCCTCAACATCAATAAGACCAAGGAGCTTATAGTGGACTATAGAAGAAACAGATCAGACATCCATCCTTTGTTTATCAATGTGGACCAAGTGGAGCAAGTGGCCAGTTTTAAGTTTCTGGGTGTTACCCTAAAAGAGGACCTGACCAGGAGTGCCCACATTGCAGCCCTGAATGAAAAACTGCTGGTGACCTTCTACCACTACACCAGAGAGCATTTTAACATATTGCACCTCTGTATGGTTTGCCAATTGCACAGTGGCAGATAGGAAAGCACTCCAGAGGGTTAATGTCATTGCCCAGAATATCATTGGTTGCCCTCTCCCCTCTTTGGAAGAGCTTTATAGCTCCCGCTGCCTTAAGAAAGCTCAAAAACATTCTCAAAGATCCATCTCATCCTGGGAACCCTTTTTTGAACTATTACCATCTGGCAGATGGTACAGAATAATAAAAACAAGGACAAATAGACTGAAAAACAGCTTCTATCCCAGGGCAGTAGCTCTTTTGAATTCTGCTGTATAGTGCAGTGTTGGTGTGGTTTCCGCACCAGGGGTTTCCAGTTCAATGTGTGAAGGGTGAAGGATGTGTTTATTTTCATGATCCTGGTCATGAAGTGCACTGAAGATGGTGTTTGATTTCATTATACGAGATGCAATGAAAATAAAGTAAAACTAAACTAAACTAAATCAGTGGTATGTATGTGGACAGATACAAAGTTAGTTAGTCAAGTAGTTGACTAGACATTTAACAGCTTTTGTGTTATATATATATATATATAACACAAAAGAGATTCAAAAAAGGCCATAGAGATTGAAAAAAGACCTGAAAGCATGAATAGAAGAGATGATTCCACCAGACTGTCAATTATTTGGAAGCCTGCACTCACAAACAAAAAAATCTCCACACCACAAGCCAGGCAAACACCTGGGCACAAACAGATCCCCCCTGATACCTCCAGCTCAAACACACCCCAACCAGGCACCCAGATGAAACCTAGCTTCCTAATAAATGATAGCCGTCCATTTACTCGGGGCCAAGCCGTACTAAAAGCCTCCAATACAGGAAACACAATGTTGCCAGCCAATCAAGACCAAAAAAAAGCCACAAAACAGACAGAAAATATTAGAAACACCAATCAAGCAGAACACAGCAAACTCCAAGACCAATAAACACAGACCAAGAATCCCAACCAACCAGAATGAAGAAAAAACCTTTCTAGCACAGCAGTAGCCCCAAATTTAAAACAGAAACGGCTGTATACAAAAAACAAGAAAGTTGCCTCCTGAAAAAGTCCCTTTGAGACAACTAACAACTATGACCTGGATTCCTGAGAATCATACTTCCGTGTACGTTTTTAATTATGTTTTAAAGGGAAGATTGGGAGAAAAAATTGAATTGAATCAAAATTTATTTTGGAAAATTAAATGATTTAGCCAAAAATGATAATGACTGATACTATATAGTATACTCTATCATTTGTGATTAGCACATTTTAGAAACACAGGCCAAAGCAGAGAACATTTGTTACAACATTTGTAACAAACAGTTTAAAATTATCTGCATTGAAACCAAAACAGAATTCAAAGCTGATAGGCACAAGGTACATGAGGGAGGGAGGGATGGATGGATGGATGGATGGATGGATGGACAGCCAATAGTTGTTTTAACATCAATTTATATCATTAAAGAAGTGTATAATTTCCCATTTTACAGAGCAATATGTGCATTACTGTTAAATAATCTATTTCAGACAATACTTCATTTATTAATTTATGTTACATATTGATAAATATCTATGTTACTGAAAGAAATATATAAAAACAATAGTAAATATCTTTCAATTAGCAAAGATACAAGGCAAAGGTGCTCATTCTTCTCATTTGTATCCGCAATTACTCTGAAATTCGTGGTCACAAGAACTGAAAATATAAACAGATAATTGAGATCAAAACTGAAAAAGAGGAATATAAAATGAGATGTTATGTGGATGATATAATATTATTACAAAGCTCTTTTTGATTCTTGATAAAATAATAAAACATTTTAGTTGCTTTTGTGAATATTATTTAATAAAAAGAAAGATAATAACAAGGAACTAACTTTTAAGGACAGGCTCAGAGGTAGTATTCAGCAGGTTCTGACCAGTTCTGGAGAACCGATAGCGGCAATTTTGAGTAGTTTGGAGAACCAGCAAATACCATCTCTCTGACTGAAGATTTTACATTATCCTTCCCCTGCCATGCCCACAGAACCAGTAGTAAAAATATTTGAATCCCACCACCGGGCAGGCTGTGTAACAGCCCCCCCCCCCAAAAAAAAAAAATCCAGTAAAATGTTTACTTGACAGGTTGCAGTAAATACATATTTTGAAACAAATGTAAATGCAAAATTGTCAAATAATATATGATAATTAAAATAATGAAATAAGAAATAGAACAAGATCTTGAATAGTGTAAATGCTTAAACAACCATAAAAGATTATAGGACAGTATAACCAGTGATGAATAATATCATTTAAACTTCATGGACAATTTAATGTGATGATCCTCTAAAACTTATGCTCCAACTTATGACCCAGAAGAAGTGGTTGATGAGTTTTATGATCAAATTCAATTTGAAGTTGACAGAACATGCAAGTAAGAAGTGCTGCTTGTGACTGGAGATTTGAATACCCGAGCTGAAAATATTAAGGAGAAAAATCTAGTTGGATTGTATGACTTAGGAAACCAAAATGAAGCAGGAGACAAATGTATCAATTTCTGCCGCTCCAATGAGTGGCACTTTCTTCAAAAAACAAAGAAAAATGCAAAACAGAAATTTGGCACAATAAAAAACAAATTTTGGTCTTAACAAATAACAAACACAGCTAATGTCCTTGTCAATTTCATCTCAGCTTCCTTCATCTACGCCTCCGTAAAAAGTGGCAAGGGTCTGCAATCAAAATAGCCCACCCCAAATCAATACCTTCTTGTCAACGTTGGGTACCAGGCATTTCATTCTCAGAGGAAGATTCTGCATTTTGAAATAAAATCAGTAGAGTGGTGAATATTTGTCTGGCCATATGTAAAAGAAATATGGGTAATTACTGTAAGTGAGTCTCTGAAGCTGACAAGCACCTTTCCTCTTTAAGGACCTTTGAACAGAATTATATAACTTGATCAGTAGCAAAGTATATAAGATATAGGTTTTTTTAGTTCTGGGAACAACACACGATGTGCATGTGTTCAGTTAAAATTCAGATGAAGTGGTGGGAATAAGGAGGGGGAAGAAATAAGTAGGAGAAAAGGAAGAAAGGACAGTTCAATGGATAATTTAATATTCTTGACTGTACTCTAAACTTTCTAAGCTACATTTTTCTAGACATGCAGCACAGGAGGATCTGGTTATAGCAATGGGAAGAGGGGCCCCGGTGCAAGATAACAGAAAAGATAATAAAACAGTGGATTTGTGAGTACCTAGAAGAAGCAAGGCAATTACTAGAAGCCAGCATGTGTTTGTTAAAAACAGATCATGTCAGACAAACCTTATTGCCTTCTGTAATAAAGTGGCTAAATTAGTGCATCACAGAAATGTTGTGTACATAGTTTACTTGGACTTCAGTAAGGCATTTGATGAATGGCATGGTGGCCGAATGGTGAAGATGCTCACCTCTCACTTGGAAGGTTGAGAATTCTATCCTAGGCAGCGGCAGATGTTTTTCTCCTAGGGTGCAAAGTATCTGATGCTTACTATGCATGGCATCAGAAAGAGTATCCAGCCAATAAATGTTCAGCTGTATCTAGTCACCACAACTCTACTCCGAATTAAGGCATTATGTAGTCATAAAAAAGGGAAAATAAGGCATTTGACAAAGTAGATCAGAGGGCATAGAAGGGGAGCTCAGATGACACCAATTTTCAGACCACACCAAGCTGGGGGAACAGGGATTGCTAACACTTTGGAATATGAACTCAAGGTTCAGTAGCATATTGACAGACTTGAACACTGGGCCCAAAATGCAATTTACTGGTAAGAAAAAAATAAGGTTCTTCACTTAGGCAAGAAAAATCAAATGCACAGGTAGTACCTCACTCTACAGTATTAACTGTAAGAGGAATCTAGATGTCCTAGTGGACCACTTCCTAATTGTGAGCCAGCAATGGCTGCAGCTGCCAAAGCTGCCAAAGCTGCAGCTGCCAAAAAATCCAATACAGTCCAGTGAAGACTTATTTTTGAAAGCACCTGAAGGCCACACAAGAAGTAATGAGTGAAAGCTCATTAAAGAGAGATCCAACCCAGAATTAAGGGGAAATTTCCTGCAGTGATAACAATTAATTAGTATTCCGATATTAGAAATTCCAATAGTGGAGGCTTTCAAGAAGAGATTGGACAAGTCCAGAATGTTATAAGGTCTCCTGCTCAAGCAAGGGATTGGACTAGGAGACCTCCAAGATTCCTTCCAACCTCTGAGTCTAAGTTCTAAGAAAAGGTATTATGCAGCAATCCATGTGCAAAGCCAGCCAGATAATTTTCAAACTGGGAAAATGAATTGAAGACAAGCACATTTATTTTTCTATTTGACTGGGAGATTTCTGTTTGAATTAACTTCTGCTCTTCTATATTTCTATTAATGATTTCAATAAAAAAGGAAGGCTTACTGCATTGAATAATGAGTATCATAGAAGACAGAAAAAAACCAATATTGATGGTTACAGAAATGGACTGAAAGTTACAGAATATTTTTTTAAGACAAATGCAAAGAGATAAATGCAAAGTTCTTCATTTAGAAATCAAATACACTGGTATAGGAAGGGAATCCAAGCTCTATAATAGTTCTTGTGAAAAAGATATTGATATGGTAAATGAATGCAAATGGAATATAAATCAATAGTGTGATATGTCTTCAAAAAAGAAAAATCCAAAGTTAAGCTTCATCAAAAGTATACTTTCCAAGTTGCAGGAACAAATAGCTTTATCTTATTCTTCTTTCATCAGACCCAATTTTCTGTTTGGTTCTGTGCACCACACAAAAGATTATGATAAACATTTTGAGGTGGGCAATGAGAAGGATTGATTAAACTAAGCCTTGTGAAAAAAAATAAAAAAAGATGAGTGTCTTTAGTTTAAAGAAGACTAAATAGGCATATGGTAATAGACTCAAAATCTCAGAAAGAGTATCACAAGAGACCAAGATCTGTTTTCTAGTACACCAAAGTACAGAATATGACATTATGTGTTTAAGTTTCAGGAAGACCAATTCCAACTTAATGTTAGGGGGAAAAAACTTCCTAAGAGTAGTTTAACAGTGCAATTACCCAGATAAGTAGAGAGCTGTACTCTACAGGATGTATTCAAACAGAACTGGAGAGCAATCTGTCATGGATGCATTAATTTGGATTCTTGTATGAAGCAGGAGTTTGGATATGATGGCTTAAATCAGTGGCCCCCAACCTCTTGGGTACCAGGGACCAGTTCCATGGAAACAGGTTTTTCGGTGGATTAGAGGTATCATGGTCTCATATTCTGTATGCAACCTGAGGATGGGGCTTTGCTTGCTTGTGCAGTTTCTGGCATTTCACAGACCAGTGCCGATCCACAGACTGGTGGTTGGGGACCAGTCCTGGCTTAATTGACCCCTTCCAACTCTATGAATCTCTAGGAGAGAGAAAACAAAGCAAACAGAAGTAAAGATATAGACCGGCTGGATTCAGGATTTGAATTTGTAGATGCTTGGGTGACTCTGTCAATACAAGTTTGAGTAATTACTTCTTCTCACAGCCATCTGTCAATTCTACAGCTCAGCAATTACTTTGACTGTTTTTCCTTGTTGTTTTTCATTTCCTTCTGAGAAAAGGCTTGGAATAATTTTAAGATCTTTTTTTTAACCACAAGATTGTTCAAATTCTTAGTCATTTCTTCCCAGAAAAGGGAAAAATTGTTTTAAGCCTTTTTTTTACCATTTTTAGCAGTCTACTCCCTGTGGTACCCATTTTTTTCATCTACTGTATATTCTAATTTAATTTTTTCAACATGAAAATTAAATGCATTGTTTAAAAAGGAAAAATGCATATTTATTTTCTAAACAAGTTATCAACAGATGAAATAGAAAATCAATGCCATGTGGTATCCTAAGTTGTTAAAGACTAGTGTGGAAATATGAAAAAAAAATGGGGTGGGAGAGTTGCATAAAAATCTTAGTTTAGTTTGATTCAATTTATGAAGCTGTTTCCTTTTGCCAGAAAATTTTACATCATTTATAGTAGCCACTAAGATGACCCTTAGTATGGCCCAAAGTATGACTTCTGCAAGAGAGCTGTAAAGTCACCATACTATAAAAAAGATGTTGAGACTCTACAAAATGTGCAGAGAAGAGCAACAAGAATGATTAGGAGACTGGAACCTAAAACAAATGAATACCCATAGCACTTAGACTTATACATACAGTACTTCACAGTGCTTTACAGCCCAATCTAAGCAATTTGCAGAGTCAACATATTGCCCCCAACAATCTGGGTCCTCATTTTACCCACCTCAGAAGGATGGAAGAGTGAGTCAACCTTGAGCCTGGTGAAATTGAAACTGCCAAATTGCAGTCAGCTGGCAGTCAGCAGAAGTAGCCTGCAGTACTGCATTCTAACCACTGCGCCATCACAGCTCATATGAAGAAAGGTTACAGGAGCTGGGCATGGCTAGTCTAGTGAAGAGAAGGACCAGGGGAGGCATGATAGTGGTCTTCCAATATTTGAGGGGCTGCCACAGAGAGGAAGGAGTAAAGCTATTTTTCAAGGCACCCGAAGGCCCGACAAGGGATAATGGATGGAAACTGATCAAGCAGAGATTCAACCTAGAAATAAGCAAAACTTTTCTGACAGTGAGGACAATTAACCAATGGAATAGCTTGTCTTCAGAAGTTGTGGGAGCTTCATCACTGGAGACTTTCAAGAAGAGATTGGACTGCCATCTGTCAGAAATTGTGTAGGGTCTCCTGCATGGGTGAGGGGTTTGACTAGTTGATCTGCAAGGTCCATTCCAACTCTGTTAATCTGTTAAGGTGTGAACTAAGATGAAGGTTCGTTTTCCTTCAGGCAATGTTCAATGGTTAAGATGCAGTTTTGACTTTTGACTTGTGTAAAAAATCCTGTGTTTATCTAATTCATCAGATAAATAAGCTGGTAGCAAACATGATATGGTTGACTATACCACTAAAGTCTCCCCATGGTTCCATTCACTCTGGCCTTGGTAGATCATACCTTGGTAAGTCACCTCCACCGATGACCAGTATCTGTGGTATTATGTTCTTCATATTGATTAGGCTAAGAAAGGATGTCTAATCAGTCATTGAGATTTCAATGTAGTATAGTATACTATCCACAATAACTTACTGATTCCAGAAGTTTCTTGTCTAATCAAAATGAGTAACTGGACATACTAAGTAATTAGAACTAATAGATCTCATACGGATAAGAACCAAACTCAGAATCAAATAAATAATGAAAATCTATCAACCATGACAAGTGCATCAATCATTCATCTCTCTTCACACAGAATCACATTGTAATCACATCCTGATTCACCCTGGTGTGGCTGTAGTAAAGAAAACAACAAAAGCTTTTCAAATGAAAATCCTTGACTGAGTATACACGCTACTAATACCTTATTTTCAAAAGGGAAAAAATGCACAGCCATGTGTTTCACTGCATTCTGCTGGATACAGAAATCACATACTGCTGTCAGATGCCTCTATTTACAAAATCAGAGGAATGTTTTGAAATGATAGAACAATTTAGTATTACTTGGGGTAATATGGATAAATACCATCCAACTTGCCTAGCTTTTACTTAAATTGAGGGGTAGTTAGGTACTTGTACATAATATTCCTTTAAAAAAAAAGTCAAGAAAATCAGGAGCACAGACCACTTCTATTGTTCAAAGATAACCTTTCCACTTTTTACTAACAATTTTCTGTTTTACCACTCAGCTGGTTTTGTAAAGAACTAAATTATAATTCAGGTCACTGCAGTGTTTGGTTGTTACACAAAAAGTTCTTTGCTGCCCCCTGCTGTTTATTGCAGTAATAAGGAAGGATTCAAAATGTTTAGATGAACAATGCGAGGTTTTCAAAAACTGAGTTTAATTCTTATCAATATATAGTAGAAGAAGAAATGGATTGAGGGAAAGTATTTCTACATATTCTATTTAACATGTGATATATCACTATTGTTCTACAGAACTGAGATCTGTACACCACTTAAAGAATTCTCCTTCTGCTGTTCTACTTCCAAAATAGAAGTATATGTCAATTGAAAATGGAGCCTAAGAGCTATATTTTTCTTTTACATAAGATCTATGCAAAACACAGCACACAACTAGAAATTTCATAATGAATAAAAACAGTTGCAGGGGAATAAGTAAAACATTTTTGGTATTACATTCTTAACTTGGCCTTCTCAGATCATAAATAAAGTTACACAAATGTTGGGGTTACTTTTTTCTTCCTTATCAATTACAACAATTAACATTAGTTTTAATTTTAAAGCAGGTTGCATACAGAAGCTGTACATCTTTTTAAAATATAAAAACAAGAACTGAGCTTAGGTGGCTTAGCTTATGTTGAGTTCGTTTGACTGAGTGTTAACATGTGACTCTTGTTTTCCATATCTTTAATACTCATTATCAACATAGTCGTGTTTTCTTAATATCAGTTTTCTTCTTCCAATTTGTCTTCACTCTTTCTAGTTTCATTTCACCCACACTAATTTTAATTTTGTCTTTGACAACAATACTATAGTATTTCATTCACTGAAGTGGTTTCAGGGACCCTGGAAGGCAGTGATAATTGTAAGCAATACGGCCAGGGATAGTAAAGGCCAAAAGAAAAAGAAAAATACTTTTAGGAAGAAGTAGCAATGATAACCAATATGCAAACTAGTACTAACATTCATTGAGATAAAGCAGGTTACCATCTCCCAAAAAATATGTTTAGCTGTGATAATTTGCATCCGAGAAAGGAAAAGATTCAACACAGTCAAATAATAAGTTTGAAATGCTGAAACAGTGCATCCCATTATATATTTAAATGTTTGAAATCAGAGGATGATAAGAAATGAAAGAATAGGGCAGGAAAAAAAAAGATCCCTATATCATATAACATGGACACAACAGGTATTCTATTTTTCTCTATTTTAATTCTGTGAAGATGCTGTTATTAAAAAATAATTTGATGACAGGAGAAAATTTATTACAAGAGAGTAGCTTAATGGAATGGAAGCACCTGGGCCTGAAATGAAAAGTGTGCTAATCAGTATATGGGAAATAGAATCTCCACCAACAGTAATTTTATATTCCTGCACCTTTGTATAGCTATAGGCCAATATTTGACATTCTTCTATTGCAAAAATTGGCAAAAAGCCAAAGAACTGAGATCTGAATAATACTTTAAAAACTCTCCTTATGCTGCTACTTTAAAAATAGAAGCATCTTCCACCTGAAAATGAAGCCTAACAGCTATATTTTTTCTTTTACATAATATCTATGTAAAACATATGCATAGCTATTTAGCACACAATTGGAAACTTCAGAATGAATAAGAACAATTGCGAGGGAATAAGTAAAACATAGTTATTGTATTACATTCTTACCTTGACCTTCTCAGATCATAAATAGAGCTAATTTTCTTCTTCCTCATCCATTACAACAATTAAAATTATTTTTAATTAAAAACACGAACTGTTATTTCATTTCTAACTATGAACAGCAGATATGAAAGGATATAATTAAGCCAAAGGAAGGCATATAGGTATTTTGCACACAGGAGAATCAAATGAAAAATGATATCCAATGACTCAACAAGTAAAAAAGTAGAACAAAAACAGGGAGAAGAAATAATTACCATTTAACATTTAACTATGGCTATACGTTTTTGGAGTGAACTCCAAGTAACAGTGTGCACTGGTGAAAAAAATAGATGTTTTTCCTTAAACAAGTATTTGTATAACATTCATGGTGAACTTAGGAATTTAAGCAAAGTATGAAGTGTCACAAGCAGAGTCCTTGGCAATAATCTATCTACTGCCTCTCTCCCATGTTCTGCACATGTAGATGTAAGGGGGCATCTTAAATGGAATATGGAAATCTGTCAGCATTTGAGATTCGAAGTATGGAAACTGAGACAAGAGGTCTTTATAGCTTGTAAGAGATGCTTCCACTGGAAATCTAGCCTTTGAAACTATCAGAGACAAACGTGAAGGGCAGCCATGAAGAAGCAAAGAGGATTTTTTTTTTACTTTTTTTAAATTTAAAATACACACATGCACATAGGCAAATACATTACAGCAGAGGAAAACAATTTGACAGTTTGTCTACTCTCTAACATGTGGACAATCATAATAATTATAGCAGAGCAATACTTAAAAATGGAGACTGGGGAATTATTAATTTTTTAAATTGTGAATCTAAAATGCCTGAAAAGCCTCAAACTGATCAAAAGAATAAGAACATTGTTGTATTAAACAGCTATTGGTTGTTAAATCCAAAAGAGTTTTTGGCACAGCAAGTACTTGGAAAAGGAAATAAATTGAGGACCGATTATTATATTACTGCAGAACTACATACAATTCAGGGTAAAAAGTCTGTAAATGGTAATAAAACAGGCTTTGGTTACCAACCCAACTTTGTAGACATCATATTTAGGATTAAATTTGCTCCTTAAATACCCAATGTGAGGGAAAAACAAGAGTTTGAACAGTGATAGGTTGCAGTATCCCAAAGGGAAAGGATCTGCAGAAGAGACAAGAGAAGGTGAGGGAGAAAAACAATAGTCTTTCCTTCCCCTCCCCCCTTGTAGTTGTGCTCACATCTGGAGGGTCAGAACAACTAAGAATAGGGCCAACAAAGAGAGAAGAGCATTGCAGCGTCAAGTCTAGACCAGCAAAGTACCCCGATAGCTACCAGTGGTGACCAGTATCAGGAGATAAAGAAAAAGGAGAGAATGGCAGTCTGCCAACTCAAAAGAAACTGACAGATTCGGTCTGTGACCTCAACATAGTTAGTAAAATAGAAAGGTAAGAATATAAGAGAAGCAATGATAAAAATGTATAATTAATTATGGTGCTTTGGAGTTATTATAATTTGATGCTTTTGTCTCATTTTTGCTGTGCTCATTAATAAGTCGAAGTTTGCACATCTTAGTTATTATCTATATCTATCTACATCTACATCTACATCTACATCTACATCTACATCCACATCCACATCCATATCCATATCCATATCCATATCTATATCTATATCTATATCTATCTCAGAAAACAAATCTATATCTATCTATACACATATACACAAACACACACAAACACAAACGTTCACATTGCTGTTAACTATATCTCTTCTGTAAGTTCCGCTTCCCTCCAATATCACTTTACTTTCCATTTCAGCTGAGAAGACTCATCTGAAAATAAAAGATAGCCTAGAACAAACTCACATTGTAAGTGCCTCTCACTCTCTAACACCACATCAGGCTTAATTCAGCAGTAATGTTCAGTCTTCTCTAGAGCAAGATCCTGCTATTAACAGGATATGAAAATGCATACCAATCTATTCTCAAATAGCCAATCTGCAAATATAACAGATCTATCATGTTAGTGTATGACTTACCTCATCCCTCCCATTAAGTTACAGGAATGCCCTAATGCTTATATTATCTGCATTTTATTTTCAGACGACTATTCCCAAGCCCATTGAAAAGAAATTCAGTATTACCTGAGCATTATATCTGGGACATTCTGCAAAATTTATCCAATTTATTATTTAACGTATTTGTGAATTATTAGTCCCCACTCAGTAAAAAGGGCAAATCATGGAGAAATAAGGCAATGAATAATTTATCCCAGAAGGTTGCAAAATTCATCTAATAAATTATACCTATATATCTGTCATATTTGGGTCTCTGAAAGTATAGAGCTCTGCATTAATTTTGTTATGCAATCACAGCATTTAAGCAGATTTTTTTTAAAAAAATAATATAAATCAATAATTTGGGGGGAGGAACACTTTTGGGGTCTATGTGAAAATAAATAAAGTGAGAAAACTAAACGAGGTTTTGAATAGTACATGTTAGATTTACTACTACTACTAATAATAATAATAACAATAATTGCAAAATAATTACAATTAATCTATGGAGCAGAAGTAAAACCAGCTGGTTCCTCAGCTTTCATTTCTATCTATAAATATATAGATAAGATAGATAGCCTTTACTAGTAAACAGGTCCACCTAATGGTTTCAAATCACAGAAATGGGATTAATAAAAAGATAAATGGATCAAATGTTTTACTTTCTATTATTGCCAACTAAGTAAAGGATAGAGCAGATTATTATTTCACCATAAAATTTTCTCATAAATAGGGATAGAAATATGTTCTGCTTCACTGTCTACATTGCTGTAAAGCCATGTTCTGTTTGTTTTCTCCTTAATAATACATTATTCATTTATTTATCTATTTATTTTACTTGATTGTGTTATTTTTCTACTAACTTAAGATAGCTTGTTCTTCTGGTACCAACAGGTTGATTTTTGTTTTATTTGTTGACATATTTATTATGACTCATTTCTCACATCTGCCTTAAATTTCTACTACTGAGCCCTACTTCTGTCACCATCTGCTGAACTTCTGTAGGTTTTCATACCACTTGGAACCATAAACTTATCTGAAGACCTGGACCATGCTAAACCACAAAAAATGGGTTAATGTTAATGAAACATAACTTGTGCAGATGCTGCCAGATTTATAATCATGTCCTGTCTGTTTAGTAGTTTCTGTTTACCTGTACCTGTAACCCTTCTCTTAAAAACAGCACCCATAGCACTTCCTGTCCCAAATTTCCCCTACAACAGCAATTTGATGTGGTGGGTTAATCTGAGAACCCATCAACTAGATCAACTTAAACATGGATAAATGAGCCAGTGAGTGGTTCAAAATCATTCAGTGAGCTTTACAACCAAGCGAAATCTTGCTTTCCCAAGTTCAGATTCAGCATCTTAACTATTTTCTACATTGATTTTTTTTAAAAAATGATTTATTAAAAGCCCACATTCATTTACTTTGATCACTTCCCTAACATATAGAAGTTTTATATACAGTTTCCTCCCAAACCCATACTTTCCTCTAGAATTGTTTTCCAAATCCCTTTCCCCATATTTCCTTGAGGTCCTTCTTTATTATATACATTAAAGTCCAATTCAAGCTTTTCTAATTTAAATTGTCACATATGATAAGTTATTTTCAAAACATCACTTTCCCTTTGGGTATTCAGTTTTCAGAAGCATGCATTTCTCCTAAATAAATGGGTTTAATTCTACATATGCTGGACTATGTAGAATAAAATGGATGTTGAGAATATTGTTACATTCTGCTACCCACAATTAACTTTCTGCCTGCTCATCTTCAGTGGGGACTTTGGTTAAGCTATCCTTAAGTCTCATGGGCAGATTGTCTCAGTGGGTTTGACTAGTGCAGATTGCCTTAGATCTTCTGACTCCTGTGCAGGGCAACAAAGATCCAGCCAATTAACTGGGACTCGGGAGGCAGAGAATAGATGGGGACGGGGGCAGTCAGAGGAAGTATTCCAAACTACTTAAAATTTCCACTACCGGTTCTCCGAACTACTCAAAATTTCTGCTACTGGCTCTCCAGAACTGGTCAGAACCTTCTGAATACCACCTCTGATTCAGGAGTTTGTAAATATCCAAGCACTGAACCATGTAGATGTAGGAGGAAAGAAATTGGGGCTGTCTTATGTCAAGCAAAAATCATAATGACTGTATATTAAAGTGATATGTCTTGACTAGTTCCTGTTGCCAAGACAGGCAATCATATAACCACCTAATAACTTAAGAAGGACTTTCATATTCAAGGAGCAATGAATGTTGAATGTTAATATAATGATGAGGCTGTAAGACAAAGAGAGAGAAACATCCCATACCCAGGAGCTAGATGTTCATCAAAGATCAGAACATTTTTGCTGATATGTGACACATTTCATTTTGTTTAATCAGTAGATAATCACAACAAGATTTCCCTATTTAGAAGCAGATCTGTACTTCCATTAATGACATCTGTGTTCTTCCAAAATTTAATTTCCTGTTTGCTTGCTGTGTCCTGTAATCCAATTGCTTTGTGAAATTGTGCCAATATGCTGAAGGCCATCCCTAATTTGGGGATGGAGTGGGTGGAAAGAACAGATCACAGTGGCCACTTAATGTAGAGGATGGTAACCATAATCTATAAAAGTATATGAAATAATTAAGATCAACATATCAGAAATATCAGAAATCAGCTACCATATAAAACATGCAAAACATAGATTTTTGATTGATTTTGTAGGAGTTATGCAGTTGTGGAATAATTTTGTTTTGGTCCAGTTCCCATAAAACACTAACCAATAATATGATCCATATGAAAAGCAAATCTACCCTTTATGGCTAAGTTATTCAGGATTTAGAACAATGTTTGAAAAGGATTCCTAGTATTGGATTTTCTGTTCAAATTAGACCTAATGAAAGCTCTCCAATAAATTTGAAACTGCTACTATTCCATCTCAGAACATGACAAAATCTATTCAATTTTTAAAATGATAAATTGGAATAATTTTTACATTCAATATTTTATGCTGTATAATTTCACTGGCAGATTAGTACCATTGTACAAACTACTGAAAGCGATCATCTTTAAAACCTATTTATTGAGCATGTTCCAAAGCATAGTCATATACAGGCTATTAAAATGTGGATACAGTTTTTAATATATATCTTTCTTTCTAGTGGTTAGTTGGATTTTTGCAGCAAAAATAGGTACGGCTACCAAAGACTCCATTGTTACGAAAGACCTTGGAAAATGTATTTCCCAGCAGCTCAATAATGTTTATTCCCATTTTAAGGTCTAGGAAGCAGTAATGCTTTCTTCTACACTTCCATAATATCACCCATATTTCAGTGCACTTTCTTCTCTGCAGGCATTCCCTTAGAAAAACAAGATAATAAAAAGTACTGACTAGCAAGAACTTACAGATACCAAAAATTCCCCCTTCACTTTTGGAAAATATATTTCTGTGCAGAAAATAATGCATCTAAATCATTCTTATGCCACGTTCCACTGACTATAAAAACAAGGGGTGCAGTGAGATGTCATAGAAAGTATCATATTTCTGAAGCAATAGAAGTATGGAGATCTATTTCCTCAAGAAACTCTCTATCCTGGACCATCCTTAAAGCAGAATTGCTCATATTCTTTGAAATTGTAAGGTTAATATTTTTTCTTATCCAGAGCAAAAATTACATCTTAACGCTCATTAGAGTTTTTTGTGCCACAAAGCATGTTTATAAAGAATAAATAAGTGCTTTGAAGCAAAATCTAACCACGGAAATGTTCTTTAATAAATAAATGGATCTCTACTAACAAAATAAAGTCTGTTTGTATGTAAGGGACATTTTTAAAAAGTGGCTTTCTTTGTAATAATCCATCTCTCTTCCACCATTACCCTTCATCCTTCAGTCCCATCCTTTATACGTAGACAAATCTAGCATTCCATAAACACTGAGCAAGTTTAGCACTTTTCCTCTTCTTTCAATATTTGGTACTAGTGAAGGTAAGTAAGTTGGAGGGAAAAATCTGTATTTAGAGTTTTTATGGTACTCTGAAGAGGGGTTGCCTTATTTTTATTTTGTTTTGGTGAATAATGTTTTTTTCTTGCTTGCTAAAATGGCAAACTCTGAAATTACCTCAAGTCTCCTGTTATCCTCCCTTTCTATGTAGTTATTTTTATGCATATACCACAGAACTAAAATGATTTAGAAGCATTTTTTCTATCATTCTTTTCTACTTTTAGTTTTTCAATTTTATGCAATATCATCCACAATAGTCGTGGGATTTGAAAAATTTTACTACTGGTTCTGTGGGAATGGTGTGGCTTGGTGGGAATGGCAGGGAAAGGATACTGTAAAATCTCCATTTGCACCCTACACCTGGGAAGAGGTTACTGCAAAATCCCATTCCCTCCCCACCCCACTAACCTGCTTTCCAGCTCCATTCTCCTGTGCAGGGCAACAAAAGAAAGCCCAGCCGATTAGCTGGGACTTGGGAGGCAGAGAATATAAGGGGGTGGGGCCAGTCAGAGGTGGTATTTGCTGGTAGTCCAAACTATTCAAAAATTCTGCTACCGGTTCTCCAGAACTGGTCAGAACCTGCTGAATACCACCTTTGATCCATAACATATAAACCAGATCAGAATAACCGTAACTGCTATTATCTGGGTAATAATTGCCATGGCAGATCTATATCTAAAATAAAGCCTACTATATGAGAAGCAAATCTGACTCCCTTCATACTGTATATTTATGTGAGGTAGACTCATACAGAATATTAATCAATGAAACTGGGTTGGTGTTTTAAACCAACTGCTATGTTGCATAACTGTGATACTCCATAACCTATTTCACAAAGCAGGCTAAGACACTGTCAGTTTCCAATATCACTTTGAAATGTGTATTATTCTGGTGATTTTTAACTTAAAATTAATACTCATGCCGAGTACTGGACAATTTCTACACCAATCAAAATATTATTTTGTTAAGAATTGTTTTATTTTGTTTAATTATTTTATTTTGGAAATAGGGAATTAAATTTGGTCGTATTACAGTTATGTAATCACTGTGCAAGTGCAAACATGTTGACTCTAAAGACTATTTTAACTGATGATTGTGTTTCAAATATGAATCATACCATGTAACACAGACCTTTATTGCATGTCAATCAGTCAAAACTATGTTACAGTTGTTGTCTTTTTCTTTTTCTTTCCAATTCTATAGTGTATCATACATATATAATGATTTCTTTCAGGAACATTGAAAAATTGAACTCAATTCAGGATGTAGGAGGTAGGCTAGCAACAAGAGCTAGTTATTCTGGAGGTTAAAGGAATCCATGGTTAAAGACAATCCACTGGTGTCCATAAAATGTTCAAGTTCTTCCCAAATGTCAGTGCTAACAAACAATGTGAGTGTTACATCTTACATCTGAGTGTCTTGCTTTCCAAAACAAAATAATCAACTTTCAAACTAAAGTAAAAAAAAGATTCTTAATGTTAACTCTGGGCTGTAAAATACTTGATGTAATGCCAGTTGTGAAATGTGTATCCAGGAAATTACACACTGATTAGCTTAAAGTTCTTTTCTTAATAATTGACTAAAAGTGGCATTAAAGATAAAAGTTATCGGGCCTAAAAAAGATCAAATGATTATTCTTAGGAAAGATCAGTATGGTTTTAGTAAGGGTGTACTTTCTGTTACTTCTTTAGATATTTAAGCTTTGTCTTTGTACAATATGCGATGAGGCCTAAACCTATTTTACCAGAGCACAACTGCAGTGTTGAAAAAATATATTATGTCCAAACAAATCAAATCCTAATATTATAGGCTGGTTCATTCAGGTCATTCATAAAATAACTACCTTCCCACAACATAATGAAACACTCAATGCCAATATAGCCCAGATAATGTTACATGAATCTAGTTTGACCATCTCAACATTAGATGCTTTCTTACCAATGTTGCAACTGATTAAAGAAGGGTAAAGAAGATAGGGGGGGACACTGTATTATCTAGATAGAAAGAGGTTAATAAAGGAAGTTCTTACTTAGGTTAATACTGGGGAAAATCTTTTTTAAGATAAAAATAAGGACAACAAGGAGTGGTATTGCTATATTTAAGTTGCCCTTCAGTTCAAAGTTGTTAAAATAAAAAGTGATATGCTCTTCAGAAAGATTATATTTTTCAAATTGGGCTGAAGAGACCTAAAAACTGCAACATAGTTTCATGAAAACAGGTATAAAATTGTGTGTACATCAGCAAACACATCCACACTACTCCTAGCTATATAAAGTATATATACTGATGACTGACACTGTGTCTGGCTTGATCAATCATACAAAATATTCTACTGAATTGTTCTAGATAGATAGCTCTTAGCATTATTAGTCAAAAAAGAGGCTTTTTATGTCCTTCCGTTCTTAAAAGATTTTTGTGATAAGAAAATATAGTAGATACGTATTGGTAAATTACCTGGGGACTTGACAATGGCTAGATTGTCTTTAAAATTTTGTGAAATAGCAATTGTATCTCAAAAGTCTTATCTGGAAGCTCCCCTAGGCAAAAGAAAAGTGGAGAAATCTTGTTGCTAGAAAAGGTGAACATGCAAAAGTACAGATGCACACACAGACACATCCCGGAACTGGGTGTTGGGGTGAACAAAGCTTAGTTTCATGTTTCATGGGCACAGCATGAGCACATAAAGCCACGGGACTCATTACTAGTTCATGCTCCCTGGAATACTCTCTCCTAGAAAGTAAGTTATTAGTTCACAATTAAAAACAGATCTATCTAGTTTCACAAGATTGATTGTACCGTTAGTCAGCTCCCACTTGCCTTTACAGTATCACTGCTATGTAAAGCTAATAAAGCGATGGTTCTTTTTAAGAGAGTGACTGCATTGCAGATCAATTTCTTTAAAATCCTCATGTATGCAGAAATCCTGGGGGATGAATATTTCATAAGAGGAACAATGCTGTTAAAATTAATAAAACTCCAATCAGACTAGTTATAAACTACAGCCATTACTGAAGAAAATAATCCTGCTTATATTTTTGCACCACCAAAGTTGGGGCCTGAAGGCATCCAAGGAGAAGCGGGAGGGGGAATCTTTTGAAGTGAGGTGTCACCAAGAATAATAAGAGGTTCAGAGACTGAGTCCAGGGAGAGCTGCTTACAAGAAATATGGGAAGCTATATCTTATTCTTGCCTGAGGAAGATTGAGAAACTGAAGTTAATTAATTGTTACCAATTTCCCTCCTTGTCAAGCTCTCTTCACTGCAGATATGAAAATGGAGAAGCATGAGATGGGCTCATTCCATTTTACTTGCTGATAGATATGTTGAACTGGTATGTCAACAAAACAAAACAAAAAAATCCTATGGGCATTCTGCAAAAATCATAAAATTTTTATTCTCTTCAGGAGGTTAATATTCCTGGGCTGGAATATTCCTGTGGTTGGAGCCAGTTTGATTTAGTGGTTAAGGGACCAGGCTAGAAACATGGGTTCTGATCCTGCCTTAGCCATGAAAGCTAGCTGGGTGACCTTTGGTCAGTCACTCTGCCTCAGCGCAACCTACTTCACAGGGTTGTTGTTGTGGGGAAAATAAGAGAAGAAAGGTGTGTTGAATAGGTTCACTGCCTTGAGTTATTTGTAAAAATAATAAAGGCAAGATACAAATAAATACATAAATACATAACCAGTATTTATTTTATGTCTGTTATCAATATTTAATCCAAAGGAAAAAAACAATATCTTAAATAGTTGGCCTAAAGACCTATGGGGATTTAAAAGCTCAGAACCTCCCCTTTTAAATTGTACCTGGGAAATATTGTAGCATCCTCTAACAATAATAAGTTAGGGATTTTTTCTTTTTACATTTGACATTTCCAATCTCTTCAATCCATTATATTTCTTGGTAAAACCAAGACTAGGATTACAGTTGCCAGATCTAAAAAGCTCCTACTTTTGTCTGATTTAATTTCAACTTTTTAAAGATATGTCAGTTTTCTACAAATATAAGGTAATTAGAAAAGGTGAGTTTTGCTTTTGTGTTGACATGATCCTGCCTTTTACCAGTTTTGTCATTGCTTAAATGAGAAAGGTATTTTGTCACTTGGGGTGGATTCCAGATGTGAGGCAATTATCTTTTGAGTTGTTCGTGTTGACTGTTTACTTTGACTGCTGATATGTGATGTGTATATCTGTGTATCTATAGACATGAGATAGACAGGAAACAAGATAAAATTAGATGTTTTGATTTTTTCCCCAAAAATGTTAACTAGATAATCTACTCAAATTGTCCTTGTTTATGACACACACGAAATGATTGTTCATGGACTTAGAAAAGACAAACTAAAGATTCCATGAAAAGTGGACTTCACAACCATGGCAGAATGAAGAACCTGGAAAATCGATCTGCTTTTTGGAATTCCTCTTTGGACAAAGAGAAGACTTGAGATAACTCATAAGTTTTCCATGCAAGTGTTCCATGCAAGGAGTCCACAAAGCAGCAATGTCCAGCACATTTAGGGCATGGGAAATAAAGGAATTGCTATTTTGTGCAACCCATGGACTTTAAAGACACTGGGTTAACATATTTCCTTTTTTTATCATTTTTAGAAATTGCTTGTTAACTGCTTGTCAGTTAACAAGCAATACCTTTTCAGTTTTTAGGATTTTTTGGATCCACAAGTTTCCTTCAATCCTTGAAGTTTTCAATACAGAACGAATAATACAATTGTTATATTAAGGATATTTTAGATTGATGGACTTGGAAATTAATTTTAAGAGTTCCCCCAACAATATGGGTCCTCATTTTATCGACTTCAGAAGGATTGAAGGGTGAGTCAACCTTGAGCCTGGTGAAATTTGAACTGCCAAATTGCAGGCAGCCAGCAGTCAACAGAAATAGCCTGCAGTACTGCATTCTAACCACTGTACCACCGTGGTTCTAACCAAGCTACAAGAATGATATGGCGGGGGGGGAATGCTATAATGGACATATGAAAGAAACTGATCTCTTAATTATTAAAACATATATACAAATAAGAAACTGAGGCCTGGATAATCTTGCTACATTGGATTTACAAAAGGGGTTAGGGTTAGGAAGAAAGGACATAGAAAAAGAAATGAAATCATTATTTGAAGGGACTAAAGTTCAAGATTGCTAAAAGTAAAAGGAAGAATTATAAATTGGTTTATTTGATCATGTTAAATAGATATGGTAAATAAATATGGTAAACTTTAATGGACCAGCAAATGAATGATGAGGTTTTAAATGATTCATAGATAAGAGGTGAAATATAGGAAGAAGAGATAATTTGTTGTATTTTAAGAGGTGATAAGTTATTAAAATTGGTTATACTTGTGATGAAAGAAAAATCAGTTCTTTATATATTTATTTTCTTTTTCTTTATAGCACTTTTTCCCTTTAGTTTGTGTTCATTTTTTATCATTGTAGTTGTAATTTTTCATAAAATTACTATTTTAAAAAAACAAAATGAGCACTCGCCTTTTCAAGCCTTCATCTGGCAGGCAGAGATAACAGGTATCTAACAACATTTTTATGTTACATTTTATGAGTGAGAGAAAATATACAGGAAAACAAAATTACAGTTTTTCCTATAAATTTCACACTGCTCAGCAGGCATGCCAGTATGGTGGTATTCATTAAAATTAGTTCGAATTACTTAAGCACCATGGTTTTTTTCCCCATCACACTATTAAATAGGACACTGTAGATTAGTTATTGATCAGCTACTGTTAATATTCCCTTCTCTTTCCATGCTTTTTCTTGTGTGAAGAGGCTGTCTTACAAAGCTGAATCTGTGAAATTTACTAATTAAACAAATTCTCTTCAGTGTCTTTCTTATTTTGCTAACTGGAAAAAAATAAAAAGAAAAAAAAAGGATTAATGCATTGTCTCAAATCTTTTATGTTATTCCAGCTCAGCAACTTTTATCTGCTTTTTCCAATGCACTGGGCATTTTGCAAGTATCTATAATAATTCTTTATCCTAAGGCAATTATATACAAAATGCTTAGGAGTAGATCACATAGGTTGAAAGATTTCTTAGAGTTATTCAAAACTCAATGCTCCTTCACTGTAGGGGTGAACCTGTCTTAACCAAGTTGTCGATGACCAGATTTGTACATTGTGTACTTTTGGTTTACTATGTGCTGAGAATCCAGCTATTTGATTTATAAAGATGCTTGATGAGTTATGGTGCTGCAAGATGCTATCTGCATCTTATTGAGCCATAGGCATCAGCAACCATAATGATGGAGAAATGATGACTCATACTCAGAAGAGAGCATAGGGGACAAAGGTTGCAACTTAATTTCTCATTTTATATGTTCATTTTAAAGAAGCAATGGGGAAGGAAATGATGCCCATGAAATAAATTAAACAATAAGTGTACCTGCTATGAGGTTCAAAAGTAACTGTGCACTAACTAAAGAATTCAATCGCATCTTATTTCATGGCTAAAGAAATAGGCTATAATTATCCAGTGAGACCAGGGAAATATGAACAGGATCTCAGGATATGTTATTCAGTTATTCAGAGTGCTGAAAAGTATTATAGTAGCATAGTTAACAATGGATGCTTGGATGTAAGATCAAGTTTCTAGCTGTAGCAAGTCATGTGTGCAGGTAAACTGCATACTAATATGCAGAAGATTTTTTTTAAAAAAAATTAACTGAATCAATAATAAGAACCATTCCAATTAACTCTAAGCCATAATCTATGGCTGACAAGCTACAATATTTTGGTTCATATATCACATTAAACAAAAACCAAACAAACATACTGTGGGAGCTGGTATTACCGTAGCAGCTAAACAGGCAAGCCAAGTACTAAAAATAGCAAAGTTATCTTTCTTAATACCATGAAACCTCTGTGTATGTGTATGTATATATGCACATAAAGTATACATATTTTTTTTAATATATTTTGATTAATTTTCTTTTTTTTACATCATAAAACATCATGGTATCAACAACATTCTTGGCATCTATACAAGATTTTGGTTTAAATATCATAATACATTATATTGCGTTTATCTACTATTAAATAATATCTTTAGCTATAATTACTATTCTTATATCTTTATATAGTTTACAAAATTTTATTTTACTTTCTTAAGGGTTGTTTCAATTAACATTTTTGTCTCACTTCGTGGTTCTGTTTGTTAGCCATTTAGACCAATTGTTCCAAATTGTAAAGAATTCAGAGTCTTCTTTTTCTTTCAATTTCATTGTTAGCATATTCATCTCAGCACTTTCTGTTACTTTGTGTATTATTAGTTCTTCACTGGGGGTATTTGGTGTTTTCCATACCTGCGCAAAGGCTATTCTGGCAGCTGTTATAATATGTAACACTAGGTATTTTACTTCTTTCAGTAGTCTTTCTTTCATGATTCCTTATAGGAAGGATTCCGGTCTGAGCTCAATCTGATAGCCAGTGATCTCTTTTAACCAATTTTTAATTTGAATCCAGTATGTCCTGGCCTAGGGCATATCCACCACATGTGATAAAATGTACCCTCAACTTTTTTGCACTTCCAACATTTAGGACTCATG
Organism: Pseudonaja textilis; assembly: GCF_049901715.1. Lineage (NCBI taxonomy): Eukaryota > Metazoa > Chordata > Lepidosauria > Squamata > Elapidae > Pseudonaja > Pseudonaja textilis. The sequence goes on along the minus strand of NC_141993.1, from coordinate 54,893,947 downwards.
TTGGAGTAGATTTTTACCAATCTTGTTGGGGCTAAATACCATCTATAAAACATTTTATATATGTTTTCGTTGTATGCTGCAGATACTGTTAATTTATAATTTATATTCCGTATTTTCTCCCATTCCTCTAATTCTATAGTGTATCCAAAATTCTGTGCCCATGCAATCATTGTACTTTTGACTATTTCCTCTTCCATTTTAAAATCTAATAAATATTTATATATTTTAGTTATAAGTTTTTGTTCCAGTCCCATTAATATTTTATTTAGTTGGTTCTGTCCTTTGTCAAATCCAAAATCTTTTGAGTATTTTTTATATTTATTTTGAATTTGCAAATATGGCCACCAATCGATTATAATTCTATTTTCCTTCAGTTCTTGGTTTGATTTTAATTTCCCTTGACTATCTAATAGTTCTTCATAGCTAACCATTTTCCGTAGGTCTAATCTATTTGGATGTATTATGGTTTCCATGGTTGACAGCCATCGTGGGATTTCTGTATAGTGTTTACCTTTGATTTTTTTCCAAACTGTAATCAATGAGTCTCTTATTAGGTGTTGATTGAAATAGGTATGTATATTATTTTTATTTTCCCACAAAAATGCATGTCAACCTATCAAGAGGTCATGTCCTTCTAATGTTAAGATTCTCTTGTCTCTTAATTTAATCCAATCCTTAATCCAACTCAACACCACTGCCTGGTAATAAAGCTCCCATTCTGGTAGGCCGAGACCGCCTCTGCTCCTATTAGCTTGTAATAGTTTCATTTTAATATGTGGCCAATTGCCCAGCCAGACAAACTTGGATGTCATTTTATTTAGTTCTATAAAAAAAGATTTCCCTAATTTAATTGGAATCATTTGGAATAGATATACTGGTAAGGTATTCATTTTCAACGTTGCTATTCTTCATAATATAGACAGTTTCAATTTGGCCCATAATTCCAATTCTTTTCTGATTTGCTTAATCAATTTAACATAATTGTCCTCTTTTAATGATGAACATCTGAGTGATATCCAAATTCCCAGATATTTCACCTTTTTTACTATTTGCAGTCCCATTATGTTTTCTAATTCTACTTTCTGTTTTGTTGTACAGTTTTTGACTATCATTTTAGTTTTAGTTTTATTTGTTTTAAATCCTGCTGCTTCCCCAAATTTTTCTATTTGTTGCAACAATATTGGTCCCGAATTCATTGGATCTTCCACTATAAATACCAAATCATCAGCAAATGCCTGAACTTTATATTCCTCTTTTCAAATCTTAATTTCATAAATCTCTGGGTTTTGTCTAGTTGCAGCTAGCAGCACTTCTAAAGACAAGATAAATAACAGAGGTGATAATGGACACCCTTGTCTCACTCCTTTTGCAATTTCAGAATCTTCAGTACGATCTCCATTTAATAATATACTTGCTTTTTTATTTGAGTATATTTCTTGTAGTGTTTTTTCTATATTAGCGCCAAAGTTCAGCTTTTTAATTTGATATAGCATGAATTTCCAATTGAGATTGTTGAATGTTTTTTGTGCATTTAAAAAAATTAAAGCTGCCTGTTTTTCTGGCTGAGCTTCGTAGTATTCAATCGAATTTAGTACTGTCCTGATATTGTTTTTAATTTTTCTATTTGGCAGAAAACCATTCTAGTCTGTATGTATAAGTATTTCAAATATTTCAGATAAATTTTTATATAGTTCACCTGGTAGACCATCCGGGGCCTGGTGTTTTATTATTTTTTTGTTTTTGTATCACCTTTTGTAACTCCGTTAATGTTATTTCTTGCACATAAGGTATACATATACATATATACATACATATATGAATTTATGTATGTATACTAAATCATATATACAGCATTTTCTCATCTCCTCTGGATGTTTTTGGCAAACCAATATATCTCCTTACTTTATTTCTTCTTGAGAATACAACTATACATATACAGTATTATTGCCAAAATAAGTAGAGCTGCATGCTTCACCATCAGGTATTATCTGTAACTTTGCAGAGAAATAAATTAATTATGGTAATAAGATTTAACCCAATTCTATATTTTTGACATACTGCACATAGTGCCAAAATGTAATCATTTAAAATAAAAATTAAAAAGCTGTCCTCTGGCATGTTTGTCAAGACTCAAATACGCTTATAGCATAAAGATTATGCTTTCAATTGACATGCAGCCTCACTTAATCCATTATTTTGTGTTCTGAAATATTTCTATTTATTTTTTGTTTATTTTTAGGGACGGTCAGTATAGTGCTATATGTACAACAAAAGGATCTTATAAAATTTAGGTAGTTGAGTTCTCTTTTACAGATTATTGTTGTCTATAAAAGAAGTAGAAAATATTTCGGTGACTGAAGGCTTGATTTCCACTTATGCATGAGAACATTTCAAGAATCTTTCTTTACACATGAATCCTATGTTAAGGTGTTTCAGTCATCCATTGACCGAATGGGGCCATCAGTGCAAAATCGTGTATATGATACAAAATTAAGCAGCTGAAATTTCTGTTTTCTTTTTTCTATAAGAAAGGACTTTTGATGCTGCAGTTTTGCAAATAAGATATTGCAAAGATATGAGTGGCATTGAAGAAATGATAGAAATTGATGGATTCTTACAGGGATCAAGAAGCAAAGATTCAGAACATAAGATTAGTCATTCCCCTGTTTCTATTATCATCCATGGATGATACGTTACTTTCGTCCATATTCAACAGTAAATATCTTATTCAGACATTTGATACTAAACAGAGATATGATTTTCAGTGCATACTGAAAAATGGTATAATATACTTTGTCAAGCAATAAAAATTAAGTCAACAGATGCTCTGTGGTTGGTCTTTTCTATGTAAAAAAGTCTGCAATTCAACTACGTTCAGCTATGTAACATTTCATCTTCTCTTATGCAGAAAAATGTGTTAACAATTTTCTTTGATAATATTCCTGTTGCTTCTAAATAGAGAAACAACTCAGGGAAGACATCACTTAAAACATTTTGCTTATCTAAAGACTTACTTCTCCAAGAAAAACATACATGTTGAATACACTATATACAAATTCATTATCCAAGTGCAAGGTTAGGAATAGTCCATATACTGGGTACAGAATGTCTGCTATTCTACATTCATAAAATGGATATTCTTAGCCTTTTTCTTTATGTAAACCAATATAGTCTTTCCTGAAAGCTTTTGAGAATGTAGGAGTTAATAGGATGTAGGTTTACGCATGGAATTCTGCCGGTTTTCAATTCAAATGATAATATCTAGTGAAAACTGATTACCTAAAATTTTGATATCTGAACTAGAAACCACCTACATGGCCCTTGTAATGTATCTGTGGTACCTGTACCAGATCATACGCTGGAAACCATTGATTCTGAAAGTATCTAAGTAGTATACATAAACTTTTTTGTTGTGATATTAGTCACAAGTGGATCTTCATATGTCACTGAGAAAAATGTTGTATTCAAACTAACAAAGGATAATTTCATATCTTTTCTCCAGTCATAATGCAAAAAATAAGCATTGCCAGAAACATCAAACATGGAAAGAGCATACACTCACAGCACCACTGGAATTATGTTTGGTATTGTTCCTTGGATCTCTGAATATGATCTGGATATGCTTGAGTACTTTCAAGGGCCTTGTGTGGTGCCTGAGGAAAAGGAGAAAAATGGCAAAAGAAGTTTGAAGATGATAAAACAGAATCATTTGTACTGGAGATAAATGTTTGTAGCTGGTTTAAATGATTTAAAAAGTCCAATTCTAAATGAATCCACAAATGTGGTAAAATGCCAATGATTTAGCACTCAAAACTCAGCACTGTTTTTATTATTCTTTATCATCACGAAAGAGGGTTCATAACAAATGATGAGCAATATAATAATATTGAGACATGCCAGTTGATACATTTGAGAATCTCTGAGACATGTTAATAGTTATATTATAGATCTCATTTATCCTTGTGTGTATTTTAACAGGTGTAATTGTTAAAGAAAAATATCCAATATCTGCAAGAAAGAACAGGTAAAGTAGGCATGGATTTTGGCATGAGGACAGAATTGGACATATCAATGCAAAGTCATGCAGAACAATGAAGTGTTACAGGCTAAAATATTATCATATTGGTGCTTTCATTTCCTACTCACAAGGTATAAGTGTGGAGGGGAAATTTGCGGGGAATGCTCAATGATTTCTGTGATGTGGGTAGGGAGGCCAAAACATAGAAGCTCATACAAAAAGGACCAGGTTTTGACTATGATACTACATCTATCATCTTGCCAGTTTGATGCCCCCTCCCTCCCTAAAATGAATTCATTACTACTATTCCCTATTATATTATCAGCAATGCTTAAGTGTATTTTTATATGTCCAATGACTTTTACTTATTTTTCTCCATATATCTATCACTTTTTCTTTTCTTTCCAAATGTTGATATGTTTCCAATTGTGTCCAAGGATGGGCAAATCTAGGAGGCCAAACTAGTAAACTTAAAAAATTCTGAAAGTAAGTGTTGATGCAAGTACCTGCAGAAAAATGAAGAGAGAAAACTACAGTCATATGTTTCTTGACTAGATTTAAAATAGAAAGATAACTCAGTTTAAATTGGGCTGGGTAATTTGTATGTCATGTAAGAAAAGATACACAAGATTCTGTAGAAATAAATGTTTAATCTGAGAAGGCTGGGAATGCGCATAGGCCCCTCCTGCATAATATCAAAACTAGTATACTTTAGGAGCAAATGGAATTATCTGTGATAAATCTGTGATAAGTTCTCTCAAAGCTTTCTGTGACCTTTTCCAGAGGACATCCAGTCTGGCTATTTCTGTGGTTACTTCTGACCTTTTTCAAATGCATTTACTAAGTGGCTTTCATATATAATCTGACAGAATCCTTTTCTATATTTATATTCTGGACACATACCAATAAATTATGATAAGCCCTATGCCCTCATACTGTTTCATGTGTATGTGCTTAATCTGGCTTTATCTTATTTGATAGAGTATCTTTAAAATGATTCAGGCATTACCATAGTTAGAGGCTTTGCATAGATTTTGCATGCATGACATTTCTGCACAGTTGATTCTTATTATACAGCTAAGCAGAAGCGAACAAGCCAAAGATATGATAATATTAGTCATTGCATTATTCTTTTATTGTTGACGAATAGTGAAACTTTATAGATTCTGAATGTAGCACCTATCAATCATGTTATTCTTACATCTCCTGGTTTTTTTTTCTCCTAGTTTGTGTCCCAAATCAGAGTGCACACAAAATAGTAGTGGCTGTATGGACACATTTGTCCCCATTTTAATGTGGTAAACTGGCCAGAGATATGATATGTGAGTTGGGTAGCCATGTTTCAGATATAAAAATAAATAAATTTATCTTTACACCCCAAAAACTAGGGAAGGTCCCTTCTGGGACATTTGTCACACCCACATTCCTGCTGCAGGCTAAGCTGCCTCTTGTCCAAGAACTCCCCTAGCTATGGCTTAGAACTTAGAACTTAGAATAACTTTATTATCATTTTGAATGTAAACTAATCAGCATACAATAAAATTAAATTTTGTTTACAGGTTTCAAAGGGTCTCCACCTCTAATACAGGTGAAACTCGAAAAATTAGAATATCATGCAAAAGTTCATTTATTTCAGTAATCTAACTTAAAAGGTGAACCTAATATATGAGATAGACTTATTACATGCAAAGCAGGATAGTTCAAGCCATGATGTGGCATAATTGAGACAAGTATGGCTTGCAGCTCATGAAAACCCTGAATCCACAATCTCAGAAAGTTAGAATATTGTGAAAAGGTTCAATATTCTAGGCTCAAAGTGTCCCACTGGGAAAGACTGCTGACCTGACAGTTGTGCAGAAAACTATCATTGACACCCTCCGTAAGGAGGGAAAACCTCAAAGGGTAATTGCAAAAAAAAGTTGGATGTTCCCAAAGTGCTGTATCAAAGCACATTAATAGAAAGTTATGTGGACCACCAAAATTTTCTCATGGACCACCAGTGGTCCCCGGCCCATGGTTGACAACCACTGTCTTAGGCTATTTATTTCCTTCCTAAGATTTATTGTCTCTTTTAAATGGCGTGTCAATGGGGTTTATCACTTTGGGTCTATTACTACTGATTTTTCTGAATGCCAGCTTGCCAGCTTTAAACTGTATAAGTTTAAAAAAAGTCTTGCTTTGGGGTTCTTTTCCATAAGTACAAACAATAAATCCAATTTTGTGTGTTCAGACATTAAGTAAGGATGTAGTACTAGCAGGATAATTATAATGTTGTTTCTCCAGTAATTACTTCCTATCTCTTAAAAATAAAAGTGAAGATTTTCTTCAGCCACATGATCAGCCAATCATGTATTATTACCACCAATTGTTGCATCAGATTTAGGAAAGGCTAAAGGAGAAATAGTAGGCATGAGCTTAAATGGACTCCAGATGGTAGAGGACAGGAAGGCCTGGAGGAACTTTGTCCATGGAGTTGTGATAGGTCAGACATGACTTTGCAACAAACAACATGATGGGAAAAGCTAAGCATATTGAAGTGAGAATAAGCCACATTCAACTCTATTCTTCTTCTTTCTGAATAAAACTGTTTTGGAAATGGACCATTTCTTAACTTAGATTTAGGAGCTCTGGCTATAAGTGGCATCTGGATTTGCTGTTTCTTTATGGGCAGTTTCTGCACCTATCGCAGTTTGTGTTATAAATTATCCCTGGACCTCATCAAGAGGATTATTACTTGAAATGCTAAAAAGCTGATGCAACATTCACCATTAAGAATAACAAAACATTGTCTGTGATATGGAAAGTAACCAATACTTTCCCTACAAACAGTATTTGTGTCAGTCTAAATAAAATACAGAAGCCTCTGATGAAGAACTTTGAGGTGAAGCCAAGTGAAAACTGAAAATTAAAGCTGGACATAATTATGAACACAAAATAAATTAGCTATAATTTAACATGCAGTAGATATCAGGCAGGTTTTTTTTAATGAACTGAAAAAGATACTAATTGGTGTGCAGTAAGAAAATTTATTGATCAATATTTTATTAGCAAAGTTGAACATTTCTAAAATAGGATTTAATGATTAAAATTATTCCGGCTATATAGAGGTATGAAAAAAGAGTTATACCTGCATATGACCATCATTTAACTACCAATCAATTTTGAAGATTAGTAGAACTGACATATGGATCTTGGAGTTAAAGATGAGGTCTATCATTCACCTTTGTAGTCTTGTTCAGTTAGGATGCTGATTTTACTTTTGGATTTTAGACTGACTCCATATATCCGCTGTCCATTAGAGCAATCAGCAAACCTGTCTCTCACAATCAGCACATTTATGGCCATAGAATCTTCACAAGCTCTCTGTAGTGGTTCTTAATGTCCATGATCCATATATGGAAAAATATGGTCCATTCATTCATATGATTCTCAACTATAACAGTCACATCTTATAGCTCCAAGGCAAGGCTGAAAGAAAGTACAGCCCACTCAGTGAAAAAAAAAATCTTCCAAACTATTAATATGTTTGTCAGATGCTTTTGCTCACATTTGTTTCTATCATTTTGTTGTTTTACACAGTATAAAATGCAATTGTAATAATTATGTATTACTGATAACAGAAGTCACAAAAGTATATGGCCAAACTGTTAGACTTACAATGAAACATTATTCTCAATGATACATTTCCACCTGTTATGCCCAAGCAAAAACTATGCCAAAATTTTATGACTTATTTAATAATTCATTTGATATTCTCTGAAATTCCTCAGATAACAACATCAGATTCCGTTTCAGTTTCATGATTATTAGAAGATACATAGCTCTGCTAAATATTTTGAGAAAGGTAACATCATATTTCCTAAATTTAAATCCTTGCTGTTGCTTCCTCTGAAGGTAACTTTCAAAAATCTGTGGATTTCCTTTCCTCTAACTCTGCCTCTAAACTTAAACTGAATAGGAAACTGAAGTCTAAAATGAATACGAGCAGTTTAGGCATTAAATATGAACAATAAATGCCTAGGTTTCACTCCAAATTAGAGCTATTTCACTTCCTTGAATCCCATGTGAAGCTCACATGCTACACCCTTTCCAACATAATGACTAGGCAATGTATATAGTATACCTAGGTATGACAGCAAGGTCTCCTTTAGGAATGAGGTATTCACGGGAGAAATTTTTCCCAAGGCATCGAAGTATGGAATATATATATTAAAAAATACTAACCAATCATCATCAGGAACCAATTCCTTTTTCTTCTTCTGGAGACCCTGTACCAAATCCCTCTGATGACATTCCAAAACATAATGAAACTGGTAAAAGTGGTGAATGTTCAATTGTTGTGAATTAATTCAGTAGTTGATGTCTGACTTCATCTTCCCTTTCTTGTTCAAAAGAGAACTCCATATTTGATAGGACAAAGTATTTATCAACATACCCCATTTAGGGATGAATTTGAATGCCAGACATGTGTTTCTTGGTTGTTATCTTGGAATACTTTTAGCTACTAACCAAATTAGGATTTAGGATAAGAATTTCAATCTGGATTTTTATGAACCTTCCAGTTCTCTGCGGTTAATTATTGCAAAAGCCATTTGCTTCAAGATGAGAAGGATTTGAAGTGAAATCAGTATTTCAGAACTTCATCTTTAATAAACTAGGGAGGAAATTATATGCATCCAGAAGGCATTAATCAAGAATTACAAACTCTACAGGTAAAATGTATAAAAACACTAAGTAGACAATTTCTGTATTTTTTATTTGTTATACATCTACAGTACAATGTATTGCACAATCCTATTACCTTTGTTTTATTATGTTATATTAACTTTGTTTTATTATAGCAAAGGTGGAATTCAGCAGTTTCTTACTAGTTCTGGAGAACCAATAGTGGAAATTTTGAGTACTGGCAAATACCACCTCTGACTGTTCCCACCCCCATCTATTTTCTGCCTCCCAAGTCCCAGCTGATCGGCTGAGTCTTCTTTTGTTGCCCTGCACAGGAGAACAGAGCTAGAAAGCAGGTTAGTGGGGTAGGGAGGGAATGGGATTTTTCAGTAACCTTCCCCCTGGAGTGGGGTGGGAATGGACATTTTGAAGTATCCTTTCCCTGCCATGCCCACCAAGCCATGCTCACAGAACCAGCAGTAAAAAACTTCAAATCCTACCACTGAATTTCATATAATCTTTCAAGTGTGTATAAAATTATAACCATTACCCTTTAATTCATTTTTCATTATTAGCTTCCTTTCCAGCTCTGGTCATAAGTAGCATGCAGTTGTCAATCTATCTATCAGTTGTTCAAACTATCTTTTAAAATGTCAATTTTCCAGTAGCACAAGAAGCAGATTAAATTGGCAGGAGAGAAATAAATGACTCAGCACTCAGAGACACATCCCTGATTGTATTGTAATAACAATTTTACAATTTTTCTTTATTTTCCTTCCTTATGAGAAATATTTACTAGTGTACACTTACTACCCTACAAATATAATGATGTTACTTCAAATTGCTAGCAGATTTGAAGTTTATCTTATTTTTCTGATTAACAAAAGCTGGGGTGCTTGGAAGAGGATGAAATTTCCTTCTTAATTGGTTTATTTCAACTCCTTTTGTAATGTTAGGTGTTAAAGTTTAATGTAAAATCAGTAAAATCCAAGCAAATAGTATGGATTTTGAAGTCTATGACTGAAGTGGATAATTTTCTTGCAGCAACTGAAAACTCAATCAACAAACATAAATTTAAAAATTCCTTTTCCATAAATGCAACCTCACACTGCTTCCAGCAAGATCTGAACAATGTTTATGTATACAAAAATGACACTTTAAACAGAACACTGTGTAGTATTTTATGTACAGATTTAATATAAGCAAGGCTGCTGCATTTACATCTAGCCACCAATTTTAGGATAGAACATTAGTGATATCTTCAACGGATTTATAATAAAGTATATCATTTTCTACTCAAAGGGCCATAGGAGAGTTGTTAAGAGTAAAATGGATAACCAGAAATCACTTTCTTTATTGGCTTTAATCGAAGCAGTTATTTCAGTCTTGACAGGAATTTCCAACTATTGTCTACAGGAATTTATGTCATATTTGAGTTGTGAAGAAATATGAATAGAGCAATATCTCAATTATTTTCTCTGTGTACCTTATAATATTCATTTTATCCCAAATTTCCATTAAAAATATGCTAGAACTTTGTAAGATATTTTTAAATTGTGATTATTGAAGTCAATTGCCTCAACTGCTAGCCATAAATTAGGAACTATAAACTCAAATAAATGAGAAATCTCTAAAGACCAAATTTTCATAACAGGTAATAGAAGGGAAACTCTATCAATAAAAGTCTCATGGGAAGATCTTGTGAACTAACATATGAGAAACTAGGGAGTTTTGAAATTGTCTAATGTGTAATTGCATAACTGAAATGTTTGCATGTGTATCACCAGACATTCATATATATACCATAAACATCTCCTGACTATGCTAAATCGAAATCTCACCCTAAGAATGAATAAAACAAATATGAAAATAATGTTTAGTAAAGTATATATTTTCAAACAGGTCAGAGTTTTAGAGGTAAGAATTTATTTAATTAATTAATTTTTTTGCAATTTTACACATGATACCCTCTATAGTCTTTGAATACAATTGTAGACATGCTTTCTCTAACATGTAAATCTTATTGAAATTTTTAAAAGAATTTAAGCGCAATTCTTTTCCTGAAAGGAAGCATAACCAAAACAGCATCAACTACACAAAAGAGGGGGAAATATGATAGATGAAATGAAACTGATTAATAATAATAAAGGTTAATAATGGAGTCAGTCTTTGATGTGCATTCAGAATCTTATTACCCAATTCAAGTTTCCAGGAGTAGATCACAGGCTGCGTACTATACTGTGGGATTCTTGCTGTTCTCTGAATTTGTTTTTCTGCAGATGCTCATTACCAGCTTAGGTAACATCATCAGTTCATTAGGAAAATGCTGCAGGAGCTACATGTATTTTATTTTATGTAATATACCCTGGCAATGTTACTGCTTCTAAGAAAAGGTGCTGTTTGAATCCATATGACTGTAGTTATTCCTGTTTCCTTCATTATCTTCTCTGGTTTTATGTTCTGTATTTTTTTTTTTTTTTGCATCTCTCCAGAACTGAATGCAACATATTGGGCAAGACAAAATAATGATACAGCAAATAAAGTATGTGGCAATGTACTTCAAAAAGTGGGGAAAATAACAGTTAATCTTGCATTGGGTATAAGTAGCATGAAGTTTTGGACTTGCACACAGTCTAGATCCAAATTTCTTTCATGGCCAGCCTTCCTGTTAACTGTATATCCATTTCACAATCCCCTAGTTGAAAGGAGGGGGAAATTGCTGGATTATGGCTTATATTTAATGTCTTCAGCTAATCACATATCAGAAATGCCATCCAAGGATAGATGAGACCAACTCTTACTTCTCTGAAGTTCATATGATCTTTCCTTCTTTTCTCTTGGCAAGGGCTCATTTATATAAGCACAAATCATCTCAACTGCCCCCCCATTATTATGGGTCTAATTTTATGCCCAAATTCCACAAGAGATAGCCAGGTGAATGGTTCAATTCTGGTGCACCAAATATCTTAGATGATCTGCAACCACAAACCTTTCCCATTTTCTAAAAGATGAAATCCAATGATCCAAAATGTACATTTATTTAGTCTTAATATCATATCAGTCATTCAAGATCAAACAAAAAGATTAACAGAATACATGATAATGAAGTAATAAAAAGGTGGCGGTCATAGTAAACTCCACATCTGCATCAGATGCTTCTTTTCTGAATGCCAACCAAGTGCGTGCTGATCTGACTTCTCTTGGGCCAATGGAGAGCGGAAGAAACAGAAGCAGTTCATCTTCATGTTACACCATAATAACTTACCTTCAAATATGGAATTTGAAGTGCGCCTTCCTTACTGGATGTTATTGGATGTTATTGGGTAATTCTGTTATGTTCTTCATTGCCTGCTGTAATATGGAAGCAGCAGTGGCCTTGATAAGGTTTGTATCTTTTCTAAGTCTTTTTCTGTATGCATTTGTGTTTGGTAAAGAAAAAGAAAAGAAAAGCAATTTTTTGAACTAATTTAAAATTGACCAAATACAAAGGGAGATAGCTAATAAAATTTTCTCAGGTTTCCCCAGAAACAGAAATAAGAACTGTGCTGTTTAGCAAATACTGCAATTCCATTTGGGAGATGAAAGAAATGACAGAGTCTGTTTATTCAATCAACACCACAAAAACAGCTTGAATTGGGAATTTCAAACATTCCCAATAAACTGCTGTTGAATAATGAATAGGGCAGTATTACTGAATATATACATACAAACACAAACAGGATTTTTGGAGAAAGAATGATGTGGGAGAAAATTGTTCTTGAGAAAAGTCTGCAGACAGAAATAATAGTAAATGAAATGAATTACTCTGATGCATTATGTATTATGGTTAAAGTCTTTATGGACTGTAGATGCACACCAAACTTTTAAAGAATTATTAACAGCTATTAAGTTAGGTTTGGTTTCTTCTCTAATAAAACCAGCTGCTATAATTTAAATAGTTGAATTGGCTAAGCTAAGATAGTGGACCTTTCAACAGAATGCATCTTGATAGGAAAGTCAAATGCTTTGAAAGAAAGTTATTTCAATAGCTATGATGGGAGTAAGAATGTGCGGCTCAGAGTTGGCATGTTGCATTGCTTGTTGAATTGCTAATATTTCATTACCTTACTACATCACTGTAGATGGTCTGAAAAAGTAAGGGTTTTTTTATAGGTGTTAAATCTTTCGGTATTGCCTGCTTTGTGCATGCTTCGATGGGATGCTTCTGTGGTTAGATGGCTGTTTTGCAAGTGACTGATGTCTTGTTGAGTGTAGAATATTTATCTGGCTGATAAAATGGAGGATCTGTTTTATCTATGTCTTGGTTGTTTTCTGCATGATTGGTGGTGTTGATGTAGTGAATTGGCTGGTTTTCTTTTTGTGGTGCACTACCAAGAATTACATTGATTGGTTGTCTATGGAGACTCTCAGTAATCCAGGTCATAATTATTCCAAAGGTGCTTTTTCTGAATGAAGTTCCCTCTTTATGGATTGTGGGGAGTCCATGTATATTTTTCCACAAACAAAAACACAATTGTGCCATAGGTTCACCTGTGTCTCCCATTGTGGCCAATCTGTTAGTGTTTGGGGACAAACCCCCAAGCAGAGTGCACAGCAGCAGTCAAGCCAGGCAGCCACGTGAGAGAGAGAGGCTGGGCCCAAGAGTATACACACACTGGAGACAAAAACACTGTTTGTAGTTTTAAATAGTTATTTAATTCATTTAGAGTTTAAGCATTGTCATTCATTCCATATGTCATTATCCAATATATCCATCCAGTAACCTAGTCCATTAACTAGTCAGTACAATGTCTTTATCTGCTTGTAAATCTTCTCCTTCCGATACCTTTCTCTCGAAGACAACGCTGAGTATGCACAGGATATCAGCTCACCAAGTAAACAGTCCTTTTGTTCAGTAGAAACGGTATCCAGCACAGTAGCCAACAAGCAGTAACAAACAGACGTCTCATACAGGAGTAAACAGCAGGCAGCAGATAGCAGAGAGACCAGACCAGGAACCAGACCAGTAACCAGCAGGGTCAGTAACCAGGAACCAGAGAGTGTTACGTTTCTCTCACTGCCTTTTATTGCTGCTTACAACCGCACCCTTAATTATCTAATTACATTGCAGTTTGGTGCTTAAAGCTACAAACACTTAAACCTAGGTTTATATATTTATTCACCCAAAACTAGTTGGTGTATCCATATACCCAACATTCTCCCCTTTTGGGTGATATAAATATATAATACCGTTACAAACTAAACCCATACTTTTCACAACTCTCTTTGTGCTTAATGGCACCTTGGGCTTTAGTAAAATTATCAGCTATATTGTCCTCCGACATGCAGTACTCCAGCTGTATCATTTTACTCTTTACAGATTGTCTAACGTTTAGGTACCTTAAATCTGTATGCTTGCTCCTCGTTTTGACTGCAATATTTGTGGCCATTTGAATTGCTGCCTGATTATCTTCATGTACAATTATAGGATAATTTACAGTTATACCCATATCATTCAACATTTGTTTATACATAATTAATTCAGTACATAATAGCGATAAACAGGAGAATTCTGCCTCCATAGTAGACAAACTTATATGCTGTTGTCTAATTGACTTCCAACCTATTAATGTCTTACCCAGCATTATGGCTGTTCCTGAAGTCGACTTTCTTGTGTCTCTTTCTGATGCAAAACTAGCATCTGCATAAGCACTCAATATGAGATCACCTTTTGGTTCTAGATACAGTGCATGGTGTAATGTTCCTTTAAGATATCTTAAGATTCTTTTCAATGCTATCCAATGACATTGAAGCAGATCATTACTATGTCGTGCCAGTTGATTAATACTATAAGCTATATCTGGCCTTGACCAATTGCTAATGTATGATAAGCTACCAATCAAAGATTGATATATTGCCTTATCAAACTTGGGACTTTGAGTATCCATTTTGCAAATATCCTGACTCATTGGAGTCTTTGCAGGCTTACAAAGTTCCATCTTATAATCTATTAGCAATTTAGATATCTTATCTTCCTGAGATATCTTAAAACCTTTCTGTGTTTTCAGTATATTCAAACCTAGATATCTCTTTATCTCCCCTAATTGCTTGATTTTTATTTTCTTACCTAATGATGCTATTATTTTATTTGCTTCATCATTAGTCTCAGTAATCAAAGCAATATCATCAGTAAACAATAATAATAATGATATTTTCCCATTTGTCTCCCTTTTAAATAGACATGGATCGGCTAAACCAGCTTCAAACCCTATATTGTTTAGCTCCTTCACAATATACTGGTTCCATTCATAGCCAGATTGTTTAAGACCATAGAGGCTCTTCTTTAACAACCAACAATCATTATTATTTTCACCTTTAAATCCACTAGGTTTTTTCATGTATACAGTATGTCTTAGTGGAGCATGCAAGTAAGCAGTTTCCACATCTAGATGGTTAACTATATATTTCTTGCTTGCTGCCCACACTAAGGCTGCCCTTAATGTTGCTGCTTTAAGACTAGGTGCAAATACCTCATCATAGTCATTGGCACTTTGTCTAAAACCTTGGGCTACTAATCTTGCCTTACGGATTATGTTTCCATCCTTATCAGTTTTTATCTTAAAAATCCATTTGCAGCCAATGGGTTTTATACCAACAGGTAATCTCGCATTTTCATATACTTTCATATCCTTCAAGGATTTCAATTCCTTATTCATTGCTGCATACCAACTTTCCTTATCTTTAGAAGGATACCTCTTTATTTCATCCACAGTATTTGGAACTCTATTTACCTGGCACACTGTGTTAGCCTGGTATCTATCAGGTGGTCTAGATATACGTGTAGTTCTTCTGGGAATTACAGGGCTTGTATGAGGACTTTTTTGAATTACTACCTGTTCATGTTCCTCATCTTGCTCAGCTATTTCTTCCTTTATGGGCTCTATCTCTTCCTGTAATTCTCTCTTTACTTTATTTTTAAAGTTACAGGGATAATTAATGGGATTTCTATAGGATTCAATAATCACTTCTTTATTGTTATCCTGTTCTAACTTATCCCATCCTACGTGCTCTAGAAATTGGGCATTAGTACTACATAACACCTTAGATGTGCCTTTCTCCCAAAATCTATATGCCCTATGGTTAGCTTGGTAACCAACGAAGAAAAATTGTTTAGCTCTGTGTTGCCCTTTACGCCTGAGTTGTGTAGGGATATGCACCCATGCTGGTGCACCAAATGTGTGCAGGTAACTCAGATCAGGCTTCCTGCCATGCCACATGGTGAATGGTATTTCACCAGTAGTTGAGTTAACAACGTTGTTCAATATGTTATTGGCACACATTGCAGCCTCCCCCCACACAGAATCAGGTAATCCAGAATCAGTTAACATTGTTCTAACCATTGCCTGTAGTGTTTGGCCTCTTCTCTCTATAAATGCGTTGTGTTGTGGTCTGTATGGTGCAGATTTCTTGTGCTCTATTCCAGCTACCTTTAATCTATTCTGGAATTTGCTGTTAACAAATTCCGTACCATTATCTGTCACCAGGGTTATAAGTTGCCGTTTAGTCTTTCTTTCTGCAAACTTTAACCAGTTGAAGAAATGTTGATATGTTTCAGTTTTGCTTTTCATTAGGTAGCAAAACCCATATCTAGAGTAATGGTCCATAATGCTCAGTATATATCGAGCACCCCCATACTGGGTTTCTTTGGACCTATAATGTCTGCAAATACTACTTCTAAAGGTTCTTTAGTTTTAAAACCATTTAGCCTATTTGCAGGCAATATTTTACTCTTATCTTCACAGCAGACATTACAACGCAAATATTTATCACAGGGTTTTAACCTTATTCCATCAGATAACTCTACTGTACGTTTTAGCATTTTAAAATTTACATGCCCCAAACGCCTATGCAATAAATGGATACATTCATTATGAGGCTTTATATTATTAAATACAGTCTGTGCCTCCCCTTTCTTACTATCATGTAATACATATAATGCTCCATTTAAAGCTGCAGTTACCCTTTTGTTATCTTTATCAAGTATGCACTTATTATCTTTAAATGTAATTACATAACCTAGTTTATCTAATACTCTTACAGAAAGTAAGTTCATCTTTAACTGTGGTACATACAACATTTTTATATTCTGTTTTAAACATGGACAATATGCAATACCTTCACCCTTGGCCTTGAGGTGCCAGCCATTCGCGAGTGATATATTTTGAGAGCTTGTTGACATTTTTATAAACTTTGTCTTATCTCTCGTGATGCAGTGGGATGCACCACTATCCACCACCCATAAATCATTCTTCACATCACAGTTGCTAAACGTGGCTAGTTCAAAGGATTTCTTTGGCTTCTTTACATTCTGGCTTTTTCCTTTTCTGCAGAATCTTGCCAAATGTCCTCTGCCTCCACAATTAAAACACTTTTTAATTGTGTATGCCGTCAAAGATAACTTCTCTTCTTCCGGGTGCTTTACTTTACATAGCTGGTTTCTTTCAAGCTTTGAAGATAATTTCTCTTCTTTATTAGGCTTATCTTCTCTCCGCAGGTCACGTTCAAACCTTCTTCTGGCTTCTTCTAATAGCCTGCCGGTAATCTCAGTTACTGATAAACTGTCTTTTGGCAATACCTCTAAAGCTGTCACAAAATCATCATAGCTTCGATCCAAAGAAGACAGTATGATGTATACTTGTTGTAACTCATTAAAGATAAGCTCTTTTTCTTGTAATTCCCGAAAAATGCTTTTCATACAGTTTAAATGAGTTAACATGTCTCCATTCTTCTCAAGATGTGTTCTAAACAGCTTCCGTGTAAGATTGATATGAGCTCCTACACTGTCTCGAACATAAATCTTCTTGAGATTCTCCCAGCAGTTTGCAGCATTTTCCTCTCCACGGATATGGATGAGTTGCTGGTCAGAGAGAGTCAATCCTATGATGCATAAAGCCTGCTCATTCTTTCGTTCATAGTCTTGTATCTTTTTGGCATCCTCTTCATCATTAGGATCTAAGTTAGATACATCTGGTGGGTTTGTTATTATTTCCCACAAACCTTCTCTTCGTAGAAGTAAACTACATTTCATTGACCATGAAACATAGTTTGTTCCATCTAGTCTGGATATCATGGACAGACTTGGCAAATTTACTTGTGCCATTGCTCTTCAGATAAATAACTATTCAACAAACAGTTTGTTTTTACAGTAATGTGCAACTCACACCAACTCTCACTGCTATATCCTGGTTAGTTAGACTGTGCTCACTGGGCCCATAACCAATGTTAGTGTTTGGGGACAAACCCCCAAGCAGAGTGCACAGCAGCAGTCAAGCCAGGCAGCCACGTGAGAGAGAGAGGCTGGGCCCAAGAGTATACACACACTGGAGACAAAAACACTGTTTGTAGTTTTAAATAGTTATTTAATTCATTTAGAGTTTAAGCATTGTCATTCATTCCATATGTCATTATCCAATATATCCATCCAGTAACCTAGTCCATTAGCTAGTCAGTACAATGTCTTTATCTGCTTGTAAATCTTCTCCTTCCGATACCTTTCTCTCGAAGACAACGCTGAGTATGCACAGGATATCAGCTCACCAAGTAAACAGTCCTTTTGTTCAGTAGAAACGGTATCCAGCACAGTAGCCAACAAGCAGTAACAAACAGACGTCTCATACAGGAGTAAACAGCAGGCAGCAGATAGCAGAGAGACCAGACCAGGAACCAGACCAGTAACCAGCAGGGTCAGTAACCAGGAACCAGAGAGTGTTACGTTTCTCTCACTGCCTTTTATTGCTGCTTACAACCGCACCCTTAATTATCTAATTACATTGCAGTTTGGTGCTTAAAGCTACAAACACTTAAACCTAGGTTTATATATTTATTCACCCAAAACTAGTTGGTGTATCCATATACCCAACACAATCTCTACATGGAATAGGTAGAAACCAAAGCCCTAGCTAGACTCCTTCATGGGAATTCCACCCGCTCACTGATATAAGTATATGGATGATACTTGGGTCAAGATCAAAGATCAGGAATTGGAAGTGTTCACTAAACATATTAATTCTGTGGACAGATACATCAAATTCACATGAGAAGATATTAAGGAAAATAGTTTAGCCTTCCTGGAATGTGCAGTACATATGAATGAAGACAAACCTTATCAATGAAGTTTACATAAAACCCACACACACAGATCAATATTTACATTTTGATTCCCACCAACCACTAGAGCACAAAATAGGAGTCATCAGAATTCTACACCACCAAGCTGAAGGCCTGCCTACCAACAAAGATGGGAAATAAAAAGAACTAAAACACGGAAGCCCTCAGAACATGTGGCTATCTCAAGCGACCCTTCATCAAATCTCAAAAAAGATCTTATAGGAGCTCATCCACAACAGACAATGAAGAGAACAATAAACAAAACAATGTTGTCATTCCATATGTTACAGGAATATCGGGAAAGCTCAAGAGGATATTCAGATAATACAACATAGGTGCATACTTCAAACCCAAGAATACACTAAGGCAGAAACTAGTCCATCCCAAGGATAAAACACCCAGACACAAGCATGGTATATTCAGTACAATGAAGTGAGCTATGTGAAGATTTGTACATTGGTGAAACAAAACAACTACTTCATAAGCACATGACACAACATAGGAGAACAAACCAACCAAGACAAGATTCATCATTTGCATCTGCATTTAAAAGGCAAAAAAGCCACTCTTTTGAAGACAGCAAAGTCCACATTTTGGATAGAGAGGACCGCTGGTTTGAAAGAGGGGCCAAAGAGGCCATTTTCCAACTCACCGCTATCAATGGATACTTTCAAATAGCAAAGAAGAGCATTTGATGGTATGTAGTGCTAGAGCAGAGCAAGCCATTACAATTCAGTCCTGTTCTATTTCTACGACCATCCCATTCTGAGTCCATCACTATTAGCTTGTTACAGAAGAACATCACAATGAAGAAGAACTTGAGAAACTACTGTGGACTCAAAAGCAGGATGACCATACCATGTGGCACATGGTTTATCTTAAGCTCTCTTTTTTTTTTTTTTCAATTTTATGCATGTCCTTAACTTTTTACATAGATTAAATTTCTTTCATTTCTGAAAGGAGGATCAGATTTTGTATTTCCCTCTTCTTTCTCTCTTTGCAAACCCCAAAGAAATGAAAAGGAATATCAAGTTATGTGTATATTAGTGTGCTTATATTATGCTTAGGGAGTAACAGTTTGTGGTATACTTCTAAAGCAATAAATCTGAAATATTTATGACAGTGCTATTTTTCTACTCCAATCTCATTCAAGTTTGGAAACTTTACAAGATGAGAGAATCAAAACATCTTCATTATGGAGTCATATAATCCATTTATAGTCTAAATGAACCAATACTGAAGAGCAATAGGAGAGATTTTGGATGCCTTAGAAGTCATTTTTTCCTATTTTTCTTTTTCAAGAAATAAATAAATGTAATCTTGTAAAAGGAA
Source organism: Pseudonaja textilis (assembly GCF_049901715.1). Lineage (NCBI taxonomy): Eukaryota > Metazoa > Chordata > Lepidosauria > Squamata > Elapidae > Pseudonaja > Pseudonaja textilis. The sequence goes on along the minus strand of NC_141993.1, from coordinate 54,873,786 downwards.
GAACTGTGCAAATTTATACAACAGGTCAGAGCCAACTTTTCAGTTTCTAAAATATTCATGAAGCAAACATTATACACTCAGTGAAAGTGAGAAGCATACTGTGTAATGTTTTTCTCAATTCTTAAAAAACACATGTATCTTCTTTATCTTTCATCTTTGATCTTTTCTATTTTATATGCTTTGTTACTTTGAGATTCAGACTCAGATAGAGACTGGGAAGAAAGCAATTTGTAAAGAGATTTAACTGTTTCCCCATCTGAAAGTTTGAGAGAAGCAGTTTGTTCCAGCCCATTCTAGAAGCTATTTGTAATAAATGAAATTTCATATCCGATGCTGAATTTAACTGCACAGAGTACAGTTAGTCTGGACATCTCTTCAATCCCTGGCAATGTGGCATTTGCACAATATATAGACTAAGGCCACAAATAATGCATTATGAAACATGAGAAGGATAGACAGAGAGAGACAGAGAACAAAGGGTAGACATTTGTTTAAAATATATTTTGGTTGACTGATAACGTCATGCACCTCACTATGATGAGAAAAAATAGAACATATAATAACAAGGTTGAAGTGACCCTGGAGGTCTTCTAGTCCAACTGTCTGGTCAAGCAGGAGACCCTATACCCATGCTGGTGAACCTATGACATGTATGCCGGAAGTGGCATGCAGAACCATTTCCCACGGCACACAAGAGGTTGCCCAGAAGAGCCCTACTGTGCGTGCACATGCGCACCACCGCCCGACAGCTGATTGTCAGATATCTGGTGCGCATGTGCATGGGGCAGAGGAGGGGTGCATGGGAGAGACACATGCATGCGCAGGGATCCATTTTGTGCAAGGGGACTGTGTGTGCAAGGGCAAGGATGCTGCACACAAGGGGGAATTGCACGCACATGCGCAGAGATGCACGGCGTACTATGGGGGAATCATGCATGCACAGGTGCGTGGTGTATGAGGGGGAAATGCATGTGCATACACAGACATATGGTGCACGAGGGGGGTCACGCATGCATGCACAGGGATATTGGGGGGACCAGCACGCATTGCCTCCTGGGTGCTGGCATACGAGCATGCACAAGCGAGCGATCACGCAATTATCGGCACAGGAGCCGAAAAAGGTTAGCCACCACTGTTCTTTACCATCAGGGACAGATGGTTCTCTAATCTCTTCTTGAAAATCTTCAGGGATGGAGCATCCACAACTTCTGGAAGCAAGCCATTTCACTGATTAATTACTCTCACTGTCACTATCTCTTTCATCAGACTTTGGTTGTATTGATTTTAAATATTATAATGTATAAATGTAATGTGCAATATTTTAGGAACTAAAGCAAATAAAGTGGGGAAATAATCCTGACAAGTAGCAATGTGTCTATAAGCACGTTGGCATGATGGGATTCTGCATAGGGAACATTCTGGTCCTCAAGTTTTGTCTTCTATCACATTAAGATTGTCTTCCATTGGGATAAAGTAATGCGATATTTTAAAAGACTTGTTTTTCCATGTAAATGAGAGTATCAGCCTAACAAAATATTATGGAAATTATTTTGATTTCTTTCAAAATAAAAGCTATCCAGATAGCATAAATTTCACCAAAATCCTTCAAAGTTCCATTTTATTTGAAAGTTAATTCACCATTGACCTGATTTTTTATTGGTTCTTTTATAATTTATCACATAATATTGCTTAGAGTTGTATTTATTGAAGAGTTGTATTTATTATTAAATACTTTAAGTTTCTGCAATAATTATCACTACAATGGTTAATTAGATGAGCTGTATGTATGGATTTTCTATGTGTGAATTTTGTCGAGACCTAATAAACTTCCATTAAGTGCCATTCTAAAGATTTATAAAATAGATTTTACTGAGTGAAAGCTTTTGGTATTTGACCCTGAAGAATAACATTAGAAAGAATTAGAGATAACGGAAGTCAGAAATACAGATTTAGATATTCTCCATCTAATATAACTTCTGCATCTTTTGTCAGTACCACTATATTTCATTACCCTTTATTTATTATTCTGTTTTTAGTTTCTTACCTCTCAACTGTGGAATTTCTAAACTGTTCATTTTTTTAAAGAGAACATCTACATACTTGACTTCCCAAAACCATGCTTTATCAGTCATCTCCCATTTATTTTTAAACTGAATGGTAACTGACTCATTTACACAAGAAAGTATAATAATACAATCTTTGTAGCATTATTTCCTTCCTGGTTGATACTAGCATTGAATAATTAAAAGAAAAATTAAAGTAATTATACTCAGTGACAACTGCAGGATCCTTCACTTCCAATGTGAATGAATCAAAGCAAGATATGCAGATAGAGTAAGTGCTAAACACATCCTTCCCTCAAACTCAACAGTTTATGGGCTTCTTCCTGGAAACAGTATTGCCATCTTCCTGGAAACAGTATTTATCAGTTTTTAACAGAAAATGCAGTGCTGTATGGAACAACACAGGAAAAATAATAGTTGGTCTTCAACTTATAGTTTAGAACATATGACTTAAATATATATATATCACATGGAGCTTTCATCTGGTCATGAATTTCCAGGAGGTGTGTATATGGTAGAAGATTCAATTTGTGTTTCTCCACGTCTGAAAGTTTCAGCAAAGTCATATATGCTTTTATAATTAGAAATCAGTAAGAGTATTAACAGTAACTTAATGGCCCTACTATTGAGTTAATGAAGACAATAGTTAGTAGAAGATAACACTGAATACATGACATCAAGGACTATAAACACAAATTGGCAAAAGTAAGTTAGTGAATTAAATGTAATTACTCCAAGAAACTAAATTGTTTAAAAACAGTATTTACATTATTGGAATTTAAAGTAGAAATTTATAAGAAGCCTAGTGTCTAGAGATGAGTTGTGAATTGCTTTACTGAAGGCTAGCTTTCCACAATCTGATATCTTCCACATGTTCTGAGTTTAGAACTCTGTCTGGGAATCTGGGAATTGTAGTCCCAATAAACCTGAAAGGCTGCTGTGAACTGTGTGATGGCCCATTTGCCTGATCAAATAGATGTCAGAATTTCATCTCCTCTTCTTTTGTCTATTGTTTAAATGCATTAGAGTTCAAAATATGGTAAAGCTCAGTGACTTGATAGTGCTAGCAATAATATAGGAAGCAGTAGATGAATTGGTCTGGCATCAGATAAAAAAGATGCTAATAACACTCTAGTTTAAGCAATGTGAACTCAATGCGGTAGAAACAAAAATGCAACCAAATGAATCCCATCTGGATGGCCTTATCATCAAAAGGCTTTATTTCACATTCCATTTGCTATGACCATAATTATAGCACAGTTGTTGCTTTGCAACTCACATCCCTTGAAGCTCTGACACAGGCGATCAGAATGGATGACCAGCATTTTTGCCAAGACAAAAGCAAAATATGCATACAAAAAAAGCCTCATCATCAGTTTACAATACTTGCAGCCTCATTGATCTTCTCATTTGCAAGCTTTTTAGTTATGTCCATCTGCCAGGCTGGTCATACAAAGCATATGCAATTATTCAGTGTTGTCTTTTGTGAGCCCCTAGAAAGATGGCTTAGACCAGCCTGGTTTAATTCACATCAGATTATTCATTTCATTCATCTTTTAAAAAGAAAAAAAAACCCAACCATGTCAAGTTTATTGCCTTAAAAAATATTTCATGTAAATTGAAGCAAGCCAACCATCCTTCAGCCATGGGCTCAGATTATTTTAAATGCTTTTTTATATTAAAAACCCTGTTCTCAGGGAAATATGCTATAGCATATATATATATTTGTTATTGTATTATAATACAGTTTGAACACTGATCACTCCAGGCCTTCTGTCAATTTCTTGCATTTGAATCACACAATGGTGGTTGAATTAATTCAGAAAATTGTAAAGCCATTAGTTGTAAAATTAATTTTATACTCCCATACTTATAAGTAAAGTTTGGGTGCTATCAATCATTTATTCTATTACTTTATGTCAGAGGTTTGCAACCTTAAACACTGAAAGAGCCATTTGGACCCTTTCCCAGAGGAAAGAAAACACAGGGAGCCACAAAACCTGAGTGGCCCTGGCCAATTTGAAAGCACTCCCTCCCACATGACCACCACCCCCAGCCACACATGCCCAGCCGGTCATTAGGGCAGAGAACTGATTGTTAAAAAACACCCAGAATCACAAAACCCTTTTGACCCTCTCTCTTTCTCTCTCCCTCCCCCCTCTTTCTTCTCCCCTCTCTCCCTATCACTGTCTCTTTCTGTAACTCTCTTTCTGTGTGTATCTCTCTCTCTCTCTCCCTATCTTCCCTTCTTTCTGAATATTTCTCTCTGTGTCTCTCTTCCCTTCTCTCCGCCTCTCTCTGTATCTCTCTGTGTCTCTCCCCTCTCCCTATCTCCCCCTCTGTCTGTGTGTGTCTTTCACCTTCTACCTATCTTGCCCGCTCTCTGTATCTCTGTCTCTGCCCCCTCTCTGTATCTCTCTCTGTGTGTGTCTCTATTTCTCTCCCCAACTCCCTCTCGCTGTATGTCTCTGTCTCTCTCCCTCTCCCCCTCTCTGTGTCTCTGTTTCTCTCTCCCCACTTCTCTCTACCCCTCTGTATCTCTCTTTGTGTCTATGTCTCTCTTTCCCTCTCTCCCCTCTCTCCCCTCTATGTCTCTCTGTGTCTCTCTGTCACTCTGTCTCTCTCCCCCACTCTCTCTCTCTCTCTTTCTCTCTCTCTCTCTTTCTCCCTCTGTGTGTATCTGTATCTCTCTGTGTCTCTCTCTCTCTTCTCTCTCAGAAGCAGAGGCTGGGCCAACCCAGCAAGCTCACCTTGGCGCTCTTTGGTATTCCTTTTCTTTCTTCTTGGCAACTTTTTGGAAATCCGGGCTGGCTAAGGAACAAGCACCAGCTGTGGCAGAGACTTCCCTTCTGGTGACCCCACTTCTCTTCTCATGCCCCCCCCCCGCCTGGTTGTGGTTGCAAGAGGAGAAAGAGAGGGAGGAGGAGGGTGCCCGAAAGGAAGCCCCTGCCGTGGCTTGCGCTCGTTCCTCAGCCAGCCTGGGTTTCCAAAAAGTTGCTTGAGATGATGATGCTTGATAATGCAACAACTGATGAAGCAACTTGATGATGCTTGATAATGAGGATGACAGTGATGATGGTGATGATGGTGATGATGACAGTGATGATTTTTTGTGCAAAACCTTAAGGGATTCTTAGAGTTATTTGAAATGCCTCTATGAAATAATATGGAGTTTGGCTTTAGAAAGCAGAGCAATCTATCATGCTGCTTTGCTTTGTATCAGAAGCTCCAGCACAGTTCTTAATTGAAAATGAAGCAGTGTACCTCCATGTGGCAAAGAACCTTGTCAAAGAAGATTGCTATTATTCTACACTTTTTTAATTATTGTGCCATACTTTCATTTAAATTTCAATTCTCCTTGGGCATTCATCTGAGCATGTGAAGGGACTGAATGGGATAGGGAATGGGATTACATTTCTAGCCCGAGGTCTAAAGATGACTTCTATTAATGCTGGTTTGAATTTAAATACAGCTATCTGCAAGATTTAGAGTTCTAATCAAATAAATTTGCAGGTCACATGGTGCATGGTTGTTATTTTACTATTTATTATTTTTATTTCTTTTATATTGTGTTTTTATTTCCTGTAAACCACCTTATGTCATCGTGAGAGAGTAGGTGGAAATATAAATTTTCCAAATAATAATAAGTATAGCCACAATCACCCAGATATGGGAACAGTTTACCTTTTTCCCTCTAGATGGATTTGTGGAGATGAAAGGAAATGGGGGAATGGACTAAACGTTTGGTCTCATTTTCTAAGTATCTGAAAAAGGTTATAGACTATGGAATAGAAAGCTACCACAAGAAAAATCATGTTAAAATTACTAAATCAACTAACTGTGCAGTGCATTCAGAAAGTATTCAGAACTCCTTCACTATTGTCAATTGTGTTATTCTGCATCCTGATTCTATTGTTGTTGAAATTTATTTTTATCTCATTAATCTACACTCATTATCCCATAATCACAAAGTGAAAACTTAATTTTAGATATGTCTGTAAATTTATTAAAAATTTATTTAAAAAACTGAAATATCACATTGGTATTCAGATCCTTCACTCAGTTACTTTGGTGTGGCTTGGTAGGTGTGGCTTGATGGGCATGGCAGGGGAAGGATACTGTAAAATCTTCATTCCCTCCCCACTTCTGGTGGAAGGTTACTGCAAAATCCCATTCCCACCCCACTAACCTGTTTTCCAACTCAGTTCTCACGTGCAGGACAACAAAAGAAGACCCAGGTGATCAGCTGGGACTCAGGAAGCAGAGAATAGATGGGGGCAGGGCCAGTCAGAACTGGTATTTGCCAGTTTTCCCAAATACTCAAAATTTCTGTTACTGGTTCTCCAGAACTGGTCATAACCTGCTGAATACCACCTCTGGGTTCTTAGTCACATCTCTTATTAGAGCCCTTTTCCCCCTATTGTTCAGTTTGACTAGCTGATCAGCTCTCAGAAGAATCCTGGTTGTGCCAAATGATTCTTTCATTTGAGAATTATGGAAGTCACTGTGCTCTTAGAAACTTTCAGTGCAGCAAAAATTTTATTGTAACTGTTAAGTCTCGGGAATGAGAGTCAGGACACCAGCATGATTTTCTATTGTTTTATTTCCTTCTAGGACTGAGCACCGAAGAAACCACGGCAGCCCTTTTTATTGTCGGGCTGTTCGCAGCTGTGGCCAGTAATGGCTCTTCAAATTTCCCACCGCCATGGACCAACCAATTGCAGGTAAGTATGCTAATACATAACACCCCTCCCCACCTGGTCTGGTGCAACCAATCTGAGCCTCGCCTACTGTACATAATCACGTAGGTAGGTGGGGCTTTTATGGGTTCTACTGGACCTGCACAACTCAGTCATGGGTTGGCCTCTGGACTGTTCAGATGGATCTGTTGTTCTTCCTGTCTGTCTTCTTGGAACCTCCTGGACGGTTGAGTCGGCCATGCAGCTCCCACCAGGAATTTCCTGGCTGGTTGAGTTGGCCTGGCTGCTCCCTCCAGGGGCTGCTTTCTGGCTATAATTTTGGACCTGTTCCTGTCTCCCCGACCTGCCTTCTTCCCTGGTCTCAGGTACGTGTTTGTGTTTCCCAACCGGGGCTAGTGTTAGTAATGGTTGTTGTGTAGTTGTCAGGGTTTGTTCTGTGATTTCTCTCATTCATGGAGGGTCTCCCCCTCCCTTACTACTTGTATTTTGTCTGTTTGAGGGGTCTCCCCTCTCTTCTCTGGTTGTGTTTTGTTTGCTTGAGGAGTCTCCCCCTTCCTCTATGGTCATTTTTGAGAGGTCTCCCCTTTCTTCCCTGGGTTTGTATTGTATTGTTTGTTTGAGGGGTCTCCCTTCATGGCTCTAGAACTGAGCTGGTCTATGGGCCTTCTCCAGCTCCTCCCGTCCTCAGTGTCTACCCTGTGTGAACAGGGCCTGGTTATCTGGATCACTTTTGCTAGTATCCACAATGGTTCCCCCATGAGATTTTTTGCATATACTGGATCCCCTGTTTGAAATGTGCAGCAACTACTAGAGGAGTCTGCTGGTTTTTCTGGGCTATATGTGGGGTGTAGTCTGTCCAGGTGTGATCTTAGTTTCCTCCCCATTGGTACCTCTGCTGGACTTTTATTTGTTGTGGCACTGGGTGTCATGTGCTGAATGCTTCGTAGTTTATCTATCTTTTCTTGTGTGTCCCCAGGCCTCAGCTTTTATAATGTTTCCTTTGTGTAACGTACCATGCGTTTCATCCATCCCTTCGTGGCTGGGTGCCCCAGAGCTGTCAGTGCATGCCTTATCCCATGTTCTGCTAAAAACCCCTCAAATGTTGTTGCTATGAATTGTGGCCTGTTGTCGCATACAATTAGATCCGGCAATCCATGTGTTGCAAAAAGTTTCCTGGGCTGTCTAATGACAGCTTCTGTTGTCCCTGCTGTTCACAATGTCTACAGATCACATCTAGGAAATGGCATTAGGAATGTGGATGGTTCCCCTCACAACCGGCACAATGAAATTCCTTCCTTTTTCCATTCCGGTCTTGTCTGCCCTGTTCTGAATGGAGTTGATTTACCCGCTCTTCTTCCTCATCATCTTCCAATGGGGACTCGATGTCCTCGTGGTGAGTTGTGGTGGTGTTTTTCGTGGTTTCCATTGGCGCTTTTTTCATTTTCCGCATGGCAGCCGCCAATTTCTGCATGGCTTCTGCCACGGTAGCTTCTTCTATTGCTTCTTGGAGCATTATTTTGGGTTTTGTTAATAATTGACCCTGTAGTGTAAGATCTTCAGCCCCAGGACTCTCATGGCTCCATCCATATTTAGGAATTCGCACGCCCCAGTGATGTCCCTCAGCATTGCAATGAAATCTCCAATGCTCTCGCCTTCTTTTTGGTCGCATCAATAAAATTCATGTCTTTTGATTAGGCAGGAGACAGTTGGTGTGTAGTGAGCCCTCAGTATTCTTTCCAGGTCCAGCCAGGCCATTGTTTTCACATTGGTGGGTGCCGCTAACACTTTGGCCATCTTGAATACCATGGGCCTGCAATGGGTAAGGAAGACGGCTTTCTTCTTGTGTGCAGATATATTATGGAGGTCGCTCCCTTCGAGGAACATGAGGAATCAGCCGATGTACGATTCCCAGTCTTCAGTTGCTGGATCGAACGGTGTGGGTGGCGTGTTGTTTCCGGCCATTTCGTCTCGATGCATTGCTGGTGTTCATCAGTTGCCACATGCTCGCTGGTTCCCATTGTCTCAGTATCCCACCTTCATCGCCAGTGTTAAGTCATGAGAATGAGACTCAAGACACCAGCATGATTTTCTATTGTTTTATTTCCTTCTAGGACTGAGAGCCGAAGAAACCGCGTCAGCCCTTTTTATAGTCAGGCTGCTCATGGCTGTGGCCAGTGACGGCTCTTCAAATTTCCCAACCACCACAGACCGACCAATTTCAAGTAAATATGCTAATACATAACAGTAGCCTTGCCCAGATCTATGCCTCACAATAATTCTGTCTTTGGCCTCTGCAGGCAGTTTTTTGACCTCATGGTTTTTGCTCTGCTTTTGCTCTGCTACAGTGTGCATTGTCAGCTGTGAGGCCTTCTACAGAGAGTTGTGTGCCATTCCAAATCATGTCCAATCAAGGATCAAAGTATACCCAATCAATCAAAGTATAGAAACTGTTATGTCCTCGGGGCTGACACAAGTTCCCCCTCAGGTCCGTTCATACTGCGGGGGCGTTTGCAGCCCCCATTGGCTGGCTCCCTTTGACAGCCGGCTATAAAAGCCGGCTGCTAGGTCGAGCCAGCCGCTGTTCGCTGGTAGGTCTGCCTGGTTAGAAGCAGACGCGACAGCCCCCTTTATTCCCCTGAATAAAGTGTGTTATTGGAATGCTCTGGTGTGGCCTCCCCTTCTTTCCGAGTTATAACATTGGCGACGAGGATGGGATGTGGCCAACCAGCAGCAATAGCAAGAGCTGAAATCACACACCAAACGCTGAACCGTAGCCGCGCCGTGAGAGCTCGGTCAGTTTGTGGATTGCAGAAGTGAAAGCGGAGCGTGTAGCCGCTCTGTGTAAAAAAAAAAAAGAAAGCTACGTGAAGAGCAGGGCGCTGAGAGCCTCAGCCGCCGACACTGAAGCGCAGAATTCAACTGCTGTGTTCGAATTCTGCTGTTAGCAAGCTTGGCGCTGTATTCGCAGCCGCCAGAATGCATTGGGCACGCGATTTGAATAGCTGTCAGCACGACGCTACAGCTATAGCCGCCTACGCCTTTGGGAAGGCGCGAAATTCAAACGGAAGTCAGTTACGGGCTACAGCCATAGCCGACAGAGTCACATAGAGCGTGAAACACAGAGAGAACCTCTAAGAGCTGAAACACTAAGCTGGGGCAGAGCTGCAAGCTACTGCTGCCACGCTTATCAGGGCCATTGTATTCCCAGTGAGATTGGCCAGTCTACCAACAGACTGAAAGCCACACTTATCAGGGCCATTGTATTCCCAGAGAGATTGGTCAGTCTACCAACAGACTGAAAACCCAATATGAATTCAAATCCAGCGTTCCCGCCATTTAAGCCAGATGAAGACAAGTGGGACTCTTACAGAAACTGCTTCAATCACTACCTTGATGCCATCGGTCTGGCCGACGCTACAGAGAACAGGAAGAAATCGTACTTCCTGAGTTACTGCGGAACCACAGTATTTGATACCGCCACAGCGCTACTCGCCCCCAGGGAATTAAAGAACGTTCCGTGGTCCGAGTTGTTGGAGACCCTCTCTAACCATTATTCTCCAAAGCCATCGCAGATAGCAAGACGTTTTGCCTTTCGTATGAGAAAACAAACAGATGGAGAATCTATCAATCAGTATATGGCTGCCCTGAGAACCGCAGCTCTCCACTGCGAATTTAAAAACTACCTAGATGACATGCTCCTGGATCAGCTCGTCTGTGGAGTCAGAGATGTAAGGTTACAGAGGCGGCTGCTGGCTAGAAAAGACCTCAACCTCACCCAGGCAATTGAGGAAGCTTTGGCCGCTGAACTAGCGACTCAATCGGACGCTGAAATACAAGGAAGCGCAGCCAAACCCAGTCCAGTCACTGTCCATTCCGAAGAAGCAGTGAGTGAAGAAGACTCCACCGAACACTTAGAAGTACATCGCCTCAAACCTCTCAAACAGCCACAGGTAGGAGTTAGACCAAAGAACGGCAACGTGCCCAAACACATCTTGTTGTGCCTCTCCTGCGGGGGGTCCCATGCCAGAACGACTTGCAGGTTCAGGAACGCCACCTGCAACAATTGTGATAAGAAAGGCCACATCGCCAGGGCCTGCCAGGCAACGCACGCAGCTCCACAAAAGTCATCGTCCCCTTACTCCCCTCCGGGGCCACCCAGGCAAGTAGAAAATTGTTATACGTGCTACCAAACTAACCACACTTTTTTGACTCCTAATAAAATTACCCTCTCTATTCATTTAGAAGGTAAACCCTGCCTTATGGAAGTCGATACCGGATCGGCATTATCAATCATCTCTTGGAGCACACTCAAGAAAATACGACCCAACCTCTCCAGGAAGCAACTCCAGAAGAGTCGTCTCACCTTGAGGGATTACCAGGGGAAGAATATTCCAGTACTCGGAACAGGCAAGTTCCTCGTTAGATTTAAATCCTTTAAAGGCCATCTGCCTTTAGTGGTAGTAGATGGTGCCCTCCCTAGCCTTTTGGGGTTGGATTGGTTCCCCTATCTCGGCCTTAGCTTAACGGGAGTACATGCTGTCTCACCTTCCGATATCGACTCACTATTTTCAGACTATGCTGATGTGTTCAGCAATGAATTGGGTTGTTATAATGGTACACCCATTTCCTTTTCGGTGGACCACCAAGCAGTTCCCGTCTGTCTAAAACCGCGCAGAGTACCATTTGCTCTGCGCGCTAAGCTGGATGCGGAACTGGACAAATTGCTCCAACAAGGGGTGATCGAGCCCACGGATTTTGCTAAATGGGAGACTCCAATTGTCACACCCCTTAAAAAAGATGGTAGTATCAGAATGTGTTCTGACTATAAAACCACAATTAACCGCTATCTACAGACTAGCGCATACCCAGTCCCAGTAATCCAACACTTACTACACACATTTGAACCGGGAACCATATTCGAATTGACAAAGAGGCCCTAGCCGCCGTTGCGGCGGTCAAAAAATTTCATGAATTTCTTTTTGGTCACAATTTTGAACTTGTCACAGATCACAAACCACTGTTGGGGCTCCTCTCAGGAGAAAAACAAACACCTCAAGTCTTGTCCCCCAGGATGACTAGGTGGACCCTATTCCTGGCGGCCTACTCTTACAAACTGGTTCACCGCCCAGGAAAAAACCTCAGCCACGCCGACGCCCTCAGTTGCTGCCCGTTGCCAGCACCCGTGGAGGACCCAGCCCCGGTCCATGCCATTTTCGATGCCAGTGAGTTCGACATCCCAGTCACCGCTGGCAACATCGCTCTCCACTCCAAAAAAGATAAACTTATCGCCCAGGTTCTGGACTGGGTATGGAGGGGGTGGCTGGGCGGCAATCTCTCAACTGAATTCTCACCGTTCAAAACCCGCCAGCAAGAACTTTCCAGTTTACAGGGCTGCCTGTTATGGGGGACCAGAGTTGTCATTCCAAAACCTCTGCGCACACCCGTCCTGAAGGCGTTACACGAGGGGCACCCTGGCATCGTCCGGATGAAGGCGTTGGCCTGGAGTTACGTCTGGTGGCCGGGCATGGACGACGAGATCACGAAATGGGTAAGCTCCTGCCGCCCCTGTCAACAATCCAGGCCCGCACCACCGATCACCACCCCAACCAAATGGGAAAATACCAACGCACCGTGGTCACGGTTGCATATTGACTTGGCTGGGCCATTCCATGGCAAAACCTTCCTGGTGGTCGTGGATTCATTCTCCAAATGGATTGATGTAGCTCTCCTACCCACAACCACCACCCGAGCAGTTGCCCAGGCGCTGACCCGTTTATTTGTTACGCACGGTCTGCCTGACACCATAGTCTCAGACAATGGGCCCCAATTTACGTCCACGGAATTCAGCCGATATGCCACCAACCTGGGCATCCGGCATATCCTAATGGCCCCTTTCCATCCCGCCAGCAATGGGTTGGCGGAGAGAGCTGTTAGGTCAACAAAAGAGGCGTTGGCAAGATTCACTCAAGACGACTGGCACTCCAGACTCTCTCGTTTTCTCTTAAGCCAACACTCAACCCCATGTACTGTCACAAACAAGTCCCCAGCCGAATTGCTGATGGGCAGACGGCTAAGGACAGTGCTGGATAGACTGCATCCACACTATTGCCCAGACACACCATTGGGTTCTATCACTAGGGTCAGGAGTTTTGTATTACAGGACCAAGTTTTCGTCAGGAATTACGCAGGCGACCCCCTGTGGGTACCAGGAAAGATCATGGCCATCACTGGGCCAAGGTCATACCGCATCCAGTTGGGGGACGGGCATATCTGGCGGAGGCATCTGGACCAGATACAGGGCGAGCATGCCGACACTGACCCAGGGACTTCAGTGGCCCTCCAATCGTCGCACCCGAATCCTAGCTGGGACCTCCAGAGTGACCAGTCGCCACCAGCCGAATCGAGAGAACGGACGGTAGACCGGGACCGTCCTGCAGAGTCATCAGCCGTACCAGCCGACGACACCACCGGGTTGCGGGACAATGACAATTTAACAATCCAACCCGAGGACTGCGACCACTCCCAGACTCCAATCCGGACTCCAGATCGACCCTGTTGCCCGGCAAGGCCAATTACGGACTCCCAGAACTCTAAGCCACCTTGTGCATCACCAGAATTGCGCCGGTCGGGGCGCTCACACAAACCACCAGCTTACTTAAAGGACTATTCGTGTTCGTATCTAGGGGGAAGGGGTGTTATGTCCTCGGGGCTGACACAAGTTCCCCCTCAGGTCCGTTCATACTGCGGGGGCGTTTGCAGCCCCCATTGGCTGGCTCCCTTCAACAGCCGGCTATAAAAGCCGGCTGCTAGGTCAAGCCAGCCGCTGTTCGCTGGTAGGTCTGCCTGGTTAGAAGCAGACGCGACAGCCCCCTTTATTCCCCTGAATAAAGTGTGTTATTGGAATGCTCTGGTGTGGCCTCCCCTTCTTTCCGAGTTATAACAGAAACATGTCATCTGAGCTAAATTTTAGGCCAGTAATTTCTTCTAACAACCGGTTCTCCGAAATGCTTAGAATGCTAACAACCAGTTCTAGAAAATAGGTGCAAACCTGTACAATCCCACCCCTGCCTACTCTCAGCTGTCTTTGAAGGTTAAGATAGGAAGACTCCTTGGAAGGTCCAATGATCTTGTGACTCTGGACACACAGAAATAAAACAGAATGTACTTCCCCAGTGCCTGCATTATACAGATATCAAGTTAGCCTTCTTTCACCATTACTACAGAAATATCCAGGGTGTACCAGCAATTCTACATCTGCCTGCTGCTTTCAGATACCAACACTGCTGCAACATATAATGTGCCAGATTCTGTGCAACAGTAGTAGCAAGCAGCCACAGAAGAAGCGGCCGCAGAAGAAGGCGAGGCAGGTGTTGGGATATGCAAGGCCTGGTAAGTAGGGTAGCTCCAGCACCCCGATCCCCACCCTAGCTTATTTTTTACCTGTGTGCCTTGCCCCACCTCTCTGCACCCTGGGGTGGATGGGGTCTTAAGTAGAGCTAATTTTATGGGTGGGGCTTAATTTGATTGCATGTGCTCAAAAACATGATAGGGCTTTTTATCAAGGTGAGTTGTTTTTTTGGAGAAACACGGTAGATATACATATACACATACACATACACACACCCACACACACATATAATATTTTATCTTTAAAAATTATTATTACATTATTAAATAAAATTATTATGTTTTATGCTTTTTAATTGTCTATATTCCACCCTCTTTATGCTGTTCTATGATTATAATAAAGATTTGATTTCATATTATTTGATTTGATTATTGTAATCATCTCTATATTAATCTCATTTCTAAAACTAAGCATCTTGCTGCCAGAAACACATTCACAAACTTTAGGTCCCGAATTAGAAATAATCCTGAAAGAATTCAAGTCTGATTGTTTTCAAGAGAAAAGTAAACCAAAGATTATTAAGAGAAAAGAGATCTACATCATCAAAAGTTGGTCTCCAGCTGATTTGAAAGACTTTATTTGTGTATGAAGACAAAATTTGCAACTCTTTAGTGTACAGAATCATTTGTGCTTTGCATGCATTTCTTTGTGCATAATTTTCCATTAGGAAAACTCTTAAACCGGAAGTGAAAGCAGCTCTTCCCTGAAGCTTTTTCAAAGCCTGAGGGTTGAGATGTGGGAGGTGATTGTATGTTAATCATTGTGAAGTTTCATGATCTCTAATCTTGGAAGCTGTTACAGGGTCTTTGGCTCACAGAGACAGAAAATCCTATGAAGAAATACTGGAGCAAAAGCAGAAAATTGCTAATCAATAAGAAAGTGATTACATTCCGAGTTATAGGCATAACACAGAAATTAAGCTTAAGAGAGAACATTTCTATGAATAAAACAAATTTACTCATCTGCCATAACTTAGCTGCCTCTCAAGCGAGTTATTAGTTTTACCACAGTGTGCATTATCACGTATCGGTCTGAAGGAAATCAGTCCAGTGGTTTTAAATTTATGAGCACTGAGATAGCCAATTTCATGGCTGTGTAGTAAATGAGTTTTCCTTTGTTGTTTATGTATTCTGTTTGCTGCATAATTTTCTCCATGCCCCCCCAAAGCAATAAAAATAAGATAATCTCTGCCCATCCCACCCCAAGTTTATATATCTAGAGCAGTATCATAAGAATATTTATCCTATGATGGCTTATTCTGATATTTTAATAATAAAGGTTGGCTTTAGGATTCACAGGCAACCAAAAAGGATATTTCATCTATTCAATTTTAAAAAGCAATTAAAAGATTACATGTGTAATTTCATAGCAGAGACTGAAATTCCAGATTGACTTTCAAGGTATTAAGTCTGTTTTAACTGGATTCTAATGTTTTTGTGTTTTCTAACTATAAAATTAGAATACCAAAGGTTTTGCCTCATAAGTGGTATAGAAATGAATAATTCAATGAATGTGAAGCACCTTGCATTAAATCAAAAGGTCTAAAACTCTGATTATAATTTTTTTAGCTAAAATGTGCTTGTAATTTTGATGATGAAAATTTTTGTATTTACTTTGTCTTTCTGGTTTAATTCCTTTTTTTTTTTGTAAAAAGTTTTTTATTTTTTATATTTCAAAAACATCTCTTAGTGAACAACATGGTTTCAGGTTTCACATTTCCATACGAACATGACCTTGGTTACATATTCATCTTTGACATTTGGTTAGATTTCATATTTTATAAATTTTCTCAGATATTCTTATATTCTTCAATTTTATTTTATATATTTTCTATTCCTTTCTTAACTTATTTCTTTTTATTTTAAACAGTTCTCATATCTTCATATTCGTTATACTTTACATTTTAATCTGTCATGTTTGCAATTTCATCACATATTCTTATTTCATTATTCCAAAAGTTCCATCCTAATTCTAATAATTCAAAAAGTTTCCCCTTTAATTTATTAATTTGAGTGTACCATCCCTTCTTCTGGTTTAATTCCAATGTGGCTGTAAGCCTAAATACATCCAGTCAGTCCCTTATTCATATTGTCTGAGAGAAAAACTGTCGCTCTGGGAAAGAATGTTTATACATGGGCATTTGTTAGTTAGTTTATCTTTCTTTCTTTCTGCTGTAAGGTAAAGGTAAAGGTTCCATTCGCACATTCGTGCTAGTCATTTCTGGCTCTAGGGGGCAGTGCTCATCTCCATTACAAAGCTGAAGAGCCAGCGCTGTCCAAAGATGTTTCCATGGTCATGTAGGTTGCATGATTAAATGCTGAAGGCACACGGAATGCTGTTACCTTCCCCCCAAAGTGGTCCCAATTTTTCTAATTGCATTTTATATGCTTTCAAACTGCTAGGTTGACAGAAGCTGGGACAAATAATGGGAGTTCACTCCATTATGCAGTGCTGGGGATTCGAACAACTGAACTGCCAACCTTTCTGATCAACAAGCTCAGTGTCTTAGCCACTGAGCCACTGCATCCCTTCTTCTTTCTACTGTACAATTGTACAAATATGCAAAATGGACTTGGACCTGTTAATTGACTTTAGCATATTAGAAATGAACATTTTTATGATTTATTGTGGAAAAAAACATTCAAAAAGAACAATGTAAGAAGTTAACTGTAATCTTCATTAGTATATATGCAAATAAGAGGCAACTTAAAAAGCTACGCTCTCTATTTTAAGCAAAAAAAAATGCACTTTTGGGCATAAGATTAAAAAAAAAGATATATCACAAATCCACTTCCATAAGAATATCCATTGTGTTATGTCCCTGGAACTTGCCAAAGTCCCCACCCAGGTCTGTTCATGCTGCGGGGGCGTTTGCTGCCCCTCATTGGCTGGCCTCCCTCGACGGCCGGCTATAAAAGCCAGCTGCAGGGTCCGGCCAGCCGCTGATCGCTGTAAGCCTGCTCCAGGCAGGGCTAACACGTTCAGTCCTTTATTGTTTCAATAAAGTCTAGTTGCATCCATGCCCTGGTCTAGCCTCTCATTGCTCAACTACAACACTGGCGATGAAGGTGGGATGGCTACCAGAGGCAATCCGCAACAGCTGAAATCACTAAATCGCTGAGCCGCAGCCGCGCCGCCGGAGAGCTCGGTCAGCAAGAGCGAAAGTAATAAGCGTCTGTAGCCGCTTGGTTAGCAAGCTACAGGGGAAAGTGGAGCGCTGCGAGCCGCAGCCGCTCAACACAAAAGAGCGCGAAATTCAAACGGCTGTCGTTTGGATTTCTTGCCAGAATACAGCGCGGTGCTGTTATTCCGAGTCACTGACGCCTACGCAGGCGCGAAATTTGAAGCGCTATCAGAGGCGGCTAGCCATTACCGCCTACGCTCCCCAGGAGCGCGAAATTCAAAACGCTGCCAACAGCCGTTGCAGCCTAGCCACAATTGTTAGCCCAGAGAGAGAGCAGAGAGGTTCTGTGGAGCCTCTCCAGAGCTGTAGTCACTAGCCTGACAAGAGCACAAAGTGCCATTTTGTTGTCCCAGAGAGATTTCACAGCAGCATAACCTGCAGAAGTCCTCATCATGAACTCCAACCCAGCCTTTCCACCGTTCAAGCCGGATGAAGAAAAGTGGGAGTCATACAAAAATCGTTTTAACCACTACATCGATGCTATTGATCTGGCTGATGCTGGGGAGCACAGAAAGAAGTCATTCTTCCTCAGTTATTGCGGAGCCATCGTTTTTGATACCGCCACAGCACTCGTTGCTCCACGTGAGTTAAAGAATGTCCCCTGGGCAGAATTGCTGGAGATTCTCACCAATCATTACTCCCCCAGACCCTCACAAATCGCGAGGCGTTTCACCTTCCGGATGAGGAAGCAAGCAGAAAAGGAAACCGTCAACCAATATATGGCCGCCTTGAGGACTGCAGCCCTCCACTGTGGGTTCGGGAACTATCTAGATGACATGCTCCTTGACCAGCTCGTCTGCGGGGTCAAAGACCTTCACCTCCAAAGGCGACTACTCGCCAGGAAGGACCTCAACCTCTCCCAGGCCGTCGAGGAAGCCTTGGCAGCAGAACTGGCAACCCAGTCAGCCACCGAAATTCAAGGTCCCGTTCCCAAACAAAGCTGCGCCACTGTTCATTCAGAAGAGGTAGTCGACGAAGATGATCCCAACGATCAAACAGACATCCACCGCCTCGCTCATGCCAAACAACCACAGGCAGGAGCCAGGCAAGAAAGCAACAGCGCACCCAAACACATCATCCTGTGCCTATCCTGTGGCGGACCTCACTCGAGAGCTTCGTGCAAATTCAAGGGTGCCATCTGTAACAATTGTCACAAAAAAGGCCACATCGCCAGAGTCTGCCAGGCCGCGCACAACTCAGCACAAAAGGTTCCTTCCTTTTCCCATTCTGGGCCCCAAAGGCAAGTACTAAACTGTCATACTTGCTACCATGCTAACCACACCTGTCACTCTATTAGTAAAATAACACTCTCCATTTTATTAGAAGGTAAACCTTGTCGTATGGAGGTTGACACGGGGTCAGCGCTCTCAATCATCTCTTGGAGCACCCTCAAGAAAATCCAGCCCAGACTATCCAGAAACCAGCTCCAGAAGTGCCAGATCACCTTGAGGGATTATCAGGGAAAGGACATTCCAGTACTCGGCAAAGGCAAGTTCCTTGTTAATTTTAAAGCTTTCAAAGGCCACCTGCCTCTAGTGGTAGTTAACGGCAACCTCCCTAGTCTTCTGGGGCTTGATTGGTTCCCCTACCTCGGCCTAGGGTTAACAGGAGTCCATGCTGTCTCAGCTTCTGACACTGACTCCTTATTCACTGACTACTCAGACGTATTCAGTGATGAGTTAGGGTATTATAATGGTACCCCCATCTCATTTGCAGTTGACCCCCAAGTGGTTCCAGTCCGGCTGAAACCTCATAGAGTCCCATTCGCCATTCGGCCTAAACTGGACGCAGAGCTGGATAAATTATTAAAGCAAGGGGTCATTGAGCCGTCAGACTTCACCAAATGGGAGACGCCAATCGTCACACCCCTTAAAAAGGATGGCAGCCTGAGAATTTGTTCAGATTACAAAACAACAATTAACCGCTTTCTACAAGTTAGCGCGTACCCAGTCCCGGTCATTCAACATTTATTGCATACCTTTGAGCCTGGCAACATTTTTGCCAAATTGGACATGTCACAAGCGTATCAACAGTTCCCTGTTGACAACCAAACAGCCGAACTGCAAACCATTGTGACCCACAGGGGTGCCTTCCGGTGCAGGTGTCTCCAGTTTGGCGTAAGTGTTGCCCCGGGCATCTTCCAATCCCTCATGGAGCGTATACTGCAGGGCCTCCCTGGCGTAGTGCCCTACTTCGACGACATATTGGTCTCGGCCAGGGACAGGCCCCAACTCTTCCAGAGAGTCAGAGCAGTGTTAGACAGGTTCAGACAGCATGGCCTCAAATTAAAAAGGGAGAAATGTGCCATTGCCACTAGACAGGTGGACTTTCTGGGCTATAGAATTGACGCCTCAGGCATTCACCCCCTAGAATCCAAGGTCAAGGCAATTCATGAGGCACCCACGCCAACCACTAAAGCCGAGCTACAAGCCTTTTTGGGATTATTGAACTTTTATGCATCATTTCTACCTCACAAAGCATCAGTAGCAGAGCCCTTACACAGGCTCTTAGATAAAAAATCACCTTGGCACTGGGGACACAAGGAAGACACCGCTTTTCGCGCAGTCAAATCACTGCTCACATCAGACGCGGTCCTTATTCAATTTGACCCACATCTCCCATTGGTACTAGCCATGGATGCATCCCCTTTTGGGATTGGAGCCATATTAAGCCATAGACTACCCAACGGCTCCGAGGCACCAATCGCTTTCTTTTCCAGAACGCTCTCAGCAACAGAGCGTAACTATAGTCAAATCGACAAGGAGGCTTTAGCCGCAGTGGCCGCGGTTAAGAAATTTCATGAATTCCTGTTTGGCCACAACTTCGAACTAATCACGGATCACAAGCCTCTCCTGGGTCTTCTATCCGGAGACAAGCAGACTCCCCAAGTGTTGTCTCCCAGAATGACGAGGTGGACCTTGTTCCTGGCGGCTTATTCGTACAAGCTCATCCACCGCCCAGGAAAAACATTAAGCCACACAGACGCCCTCAGCCGCTGCCCCCTGCCAGCTCCAGCTGAAGACCCGGCCCCGGTCCATGCCATCTTCGATGTCACCGAGCTCGACCTTTCTGTCACCGCCCTCGACATCGCCACCACATCCAAGACGGACAAAACAATCGCCCAGGTACTGGACTGGGTGAGGAGGGGGTGGCCGGGCTCTAACCTCGCAGCCGAATTCACACCTTTTAAGACCCGTCAACAGGAACTATCTAGCATACAGGGCTGCCTGTTGTGGGGCACCCGGGTTGTCATTCCGGCCTCACTTCGCACACCAGTCTTAGAGGCACTACACGAGGGCCACCCGGGCATCGTCCGAATGAAGGCGTTGGCTCGGAGTTACATCTGGTGGCCTGGCTTGGACGACGACATCGTCAAGTGGGTAAGCTCATGCCAACCCTGTCAGGAATCCAGACCATCCCCTCCAGTCACCACCCCCACAAAGTGGGAGAGTGCCAACGCGCCTTGGTCAAGGCTACACATTGACTTAGCGGGTCCAATACACGGCAAAACCTTCTTGGTGGTCGTAGATTCATACTCTAAATGGATTGATGTGGCCCAACTATCCACGACCACCACGCAAGCGGTTACCAAGGCTCTGACCCGCCTATTCGTAACACATGGGCTACCAGATACCATAGTTTCGGATAATGGCCCCCAGTTTGCCTCAACAGAATTTAGCCGTTTTGCCACCAATCTTGGTATCCGACACATCTTCACGGCCCCCTTTCATCCTGCCAGCAACGGACTGGCGGAGAGAGCCGTTAGATCCACAAAAGAAGCGTTAGCCAGATTCAGCAAAGAAGATTGGCATCACAGACTCTCCCGCTTCTTGCTAAGCCAACACTCAACCCCTTGCATGGTCACCAACAAATCCCCTGCTGAACTTCTGATGGGTAGGCGCCTAAGAACTGTATTGGATAGGCTCCACCCTCACTATTGCCCTGACATCCCTCTCGCTTCAATGACGGGGGTCAGAGATTTTGTCTTGCAGGAACATGTCTTTGCAAGGAACTATGCCGGAGACCCACTGTGTTTTCCAGGAGTGATAGTAGCCATCACCGGTCCCAGGTCGTACCGAGTCCAGCTGGAAGACGGCCGCATCTGGAGAAGACACCTGGACCAGCTAAGGAAGCGACAGGGTACCTTCGCCAGTGCCGGAGCGTGGGCTCAGGTCGACCCCCAGGTGCCACACCAAACTCTCATCGAAGACCATGCCAGAATCTCTTCGCCTCCACCACCCGGACCAAGGGAGCAGGCAGTAGACCGGGACTGCCCGATGGGTCCTCCACCTGAACCAGCAGACGGGGGCACGACATCACCGACCAGAAGCACTGCACCGGTACCAGCGCAAACCTCAGAGCGAAGCTGCACCCCATCACCAACCCTACCGGTTTCCTTGAACTCTGAGACACTTGGTAACTCACCGGAGTTACGACGCTCGGGGCGCCAGCACAGACCGCCCGCTTATTTAAATGACTATGCGTGTTCGCATCTGGGGGGAAGGGGTGTTATGTCCCTGGAACTTGCCAAAGTCCCCACCCAGGTCCGTTCATGCTGCGGGGGCGTTTGCTGCCCCTCATTGGCTGGCCTCCCTCGACGGCCGGCTATAAAAGCCAGCTGCAGGGTCCGGCCAGCCGCTGATTGCTGTAAGCCTGCTCCAGGCAGGGCTAACACGTTCAGTCCTTTATTGTTTCAATAAAGTCTAGTTGCATCCATGCCCTGGTCTAGCCTCTCATTGCTCAACTACAACACATTGTGCTTCCTATTAAGTCTTTTAAAATATATACACAAAGACTTAAATATTGTTCATGGCTTTCTTTTTGAGTTACAGAAACAAAAGCAAAGGTAAAAATATTTTTAGAATATTCTAAAACAATAGCAAAGACTTACCAAGATTTTGATTAAGAAATTTATAAACAAATACAAGACACTGTAAAAAATTGAAAGACCAAGATTCTGGTGAAAGTGCTTTTGATGCTGTTTTGAATTTATTAAAAAATAGGCCAGACCTTGTGGGAATGTTAACTGTTTCACATTTAAAAAAAGAAAAAATGGTGAATTTACACAAAAAGAAAAAAAAAGAAATATAACATGAGGTTCACCAAGGAATTAAAGCTACAAAAAGATAGATTGAACTAAAGCCTTGAGGGTATATAGAAAATATTCATATGCCACAGGGGTGAACTTGACTTCATTGAGGGTCCCATTAGGGTTGTGTTTGTCCTTGGGGGCCGGGTGGGTGTGGTCAGGATGGGTGTGGCCAGCTTGACAACACTCATGTCAGGAGTGCCTGTGGTGGCCCAAGTGCTCTGCCAGCGAAAATGGAGCTTGAGAGGCTGTAACAGCCTCCTGAAACCTTCTACCAGCAAAAATGGAGCTCCATTTTCACTGGCAGAGGGTTGTAGGAGGCCGTTGCAGTGTCCCAAGCTCTATTTTCACTGGCAAAGGCACTGTGGGCCAGTCCTTCGCTGTTTCCAGGGTGGTCCCACGGGCCAGATTTAAGCACCCTGTTAGCCGAATCTGGCCCACAGGCCTTGAGTTTGGCACATACCACATCTCAGCATGGATGGGAATTCAGAGCAAGCCATCTGAATATGATTGAGTATGCATAGGAATATAGAGAATTAAATGTTCCTTCAAGATACTATTGTCTGAAGTCATACAGATATATGGCTCATTTTTTCTTACTGAGCAATGTATTAATTACTCTCCCAATGCCATATTTACATAATTGGGACACTTTCATCAATACAAATAATATTATTGTAAAACTGACTCGTGCAAATAAAGTGGCCCTTGCTCCACTCCCAAAATGGGGCTCCCAGTCACCCTTTCATTCCACAAGGGCTGCCTACCACCAGCTCCAGACCTCAGAGATCTTCTCTTATCTCTTCAAAAGACCAGGGATAAAGAATATCCATGGGTGGGGCCCTTCTTACCCAGGCTATGAGGCAATGTATACTACTGAAAATAGTGGAACTAAACTGGTGTTGCTGCTAATAAATTGCTCTATAGCTGATTGGAAACTTTGAAAGAATCATTTGAAGTTTCTAAGCCTGTAACCCATTTTTATCAGGAATTGAATGGAATTAATAAATTTGGCACTAGTCATTTATGTGCTTTTAGGAATAATGAGCTTGAATGTCATGTCTGGGAAAGCCAAGAGAGCTAGTGTGATATGGCAATTTAAAAATTAAACTGGCACCAGGGAGACACAGTTTCTAGTCTAGCCTCAACCATAGAAGTTCACTTATGACTTTGGGCCAGTCAGTCTCTTTCCACTCAACTTTCCTCAAAGAGTTGCTGTTGTAGCAAAATATGAGAGGAGAGGGCATTATGAATGTTCCCTTTTGCTCCTGCATGAAAGCCAGAATATGCATCTAACAAAAAGATAAAAAGCCAGTGGCAGAATGCTTAAATAGTTTGAAATTTATTACCTCTGATTTTAAAATGAGTTTCCTACAATAAACTAAATGCTTAATCAAAGAATATTTCATAAAGATTGGTTGTAGTTGCCTTGCTGTTGAAGATGCTATTCAGGAACTGGAATATTAACTCAAACAGTTTGGACTTGTCTTATTATTGCCACATTTTGGATTGAAGAAAAGACTATTAATAAGACTCTGAATTAATTCTGAGTATTAAAGATGCACATGTTCTCTTGGCTGTATCACTAATATCTCAAATATATCAAGAATTGTGAACTGCTCAGGCTTTGGGTCTTCCTAAAATAATTTATATGTCACACTTTATTTGCTGATTGTGTGTTGATTGTTGATATATGTTGATTATTATTAGTTCACATAGATTCACTTATATCTTATTTGCTTACGTATTCATCCATGGGCAGATACTACTTAGTGCAGTTAGGCAGTTTGGTATATTCTACATTCTGACAGATTCAGAAGATTGTTATTAGTTATTATAATTTCACTTAATAGTAATTTCACTGTAAGCACTTATTGGATGAAATTACCTATATTTCTTGGACATAAATATTTGGGTGCTTTGCCAGATACCTACATCTTAAATCCATACATTTAACAGATACAAATACTGTTGATTTAATGTATCCACATGCCCAACTAATTGGGTAAATCAAATCTACTGTGTGAATATATGGTCTTGTTCAAAATTTATGAAATGAAAGAAATAAATATCATGAATTACAGTTTAATAAGACAGTTTAAATAAGAATTACAGTTTAGAAAGATCATTCTTTCAGAACTGGATGTGCCAGAATCAAGCATAATAAAGGTCATCTATGCATGGTGACTATGAAAACAAGCTATATGGTAGCGGACAAGGAAAAAGGAGAAGCAAAATGGTATAAAATCAATAGCTTGTTTTATTTTTATTTCAACCTAAGTTTAAGTTATTTACATAGATTCTCAAGAGTTCATAAACACCTTTCTTTGCTGTTTTCAATTTGATTTTGTTTAGGCCAGAGGTTGCAAATGTGTTTTTGTTCAGTAACTGCTGATACTGCTACTTCCACACAAGAAATGAGCTGCCTTTTCATGAGTGCCTCATAAAACAGGGATTAAGAGCACTTTCTTAAATGCAGTTTTTGTAATAGCCCAATCCAATCCCTTTCAATCAAGCAAACTTCAGTGAAAATGGACAGGCTAAACTGCCATTCTGTAACCCACAGGACAAGTAGCATCACTTGTGCAGATAGTCTGTCAGCAGGTGAGGAAGATTCATACTGTTTTTTAATTTCCCCTGGCAACATTCCAAGTCCAAACTGGCTTAGCCTAGCCAGAGTCATTCTCCTTCACCTGTCTTTTCAAAATTGATTCTTATTCATTTTAATGACTTAGGGCAGAGTGTATGAAGAAAGGAAACATTTAAGAGATTCACAGGTAGATCACATGTCACTTCTTGGTTGATTCATACAAGTAAGTAAACTGGTGAGAGTCCTTGCTGCCATTAGTAGCCTAAGCACTCTGCCTTTTTGGTGGGGTATGTGTGATGGGGGAATAATTTCTGGGAATTCTTTTTCACCATTTATAAAAGGAGACCTACAGTTTATCATGTCCTGGATTTTGGAAAAGTTAGAGTGAGCTATTCACAGACCACTCTTCTGTTTATAGTTCACCATAACCTTGATAACTAGCTCTTTTCCAAATTCCAGGATATGGTGAATTATATCTCCCCTCTCATAAGTGGCATCAGAGAACTTCCATAAAATATTGTCATGCATCCGTGAACCATAAATTTATGTTTAAGAAATCACAGTGTTTGGAAAATGTATGCATTTGGACCACCCATCTCATGATCATGAGTTTTTTCCTTTTTCTTCAAGGACAAAGAATGCTGTTTGTTCAAAAACCATGTGCTATGCATAGGGCATTTTTGATATCAAAGAGAATGTTATGCAAAATCCTGGACAGAAAGGTTACATCATCCTATTTAAAATTTCATGATTGTTTCATGATTACAAGTCCAAGAACACATACCTGTTGCTGCAAATAATTAAGAATAAATACAGCATCCATTTCACTTTTGTCTTGAATTTCATGCACTTTTAATGTTTGGGGACTTTTCGTCTTCATGCAAATAAACATGTTGGTGTGTCCAATTAATTATGAGGAGTGGATTGGAGGCAACAATTAAAAATCATTGCTCATAGGTATAAAGAAAGTTAATATAAAGAACCAGTGATCCAGAGTGCACTATAATAACTGGATAATGACTCCAGTAACCCTTTGCCATTGGCTGATGGAAAGCATTAGATTTTTCCATCTCCAAACTACTATAAATCAAAACTATATCCAGTTTGCCACTATACAATGACCACCATGTGGAGTGTATCACAGGGATGGTGACATATATTTTATATATAAACATTCTTTCCCTTCATATCTTAAGGAACTCAGCCAAGTTTCATTTTTTTTTAAATGATTTTTCATTGGATATTTTGGTTCATTCCCAAGGTCCATATTTTGCAGAGAGAGTATCACTGGTTTGAAAGAGAGATCAAAGAGGCCATTTATGTCAAAATTGAACAACCCTCTTTCAAGGGGGGGGGGGGAATATGGCATTATCTACCTCCAATCTACAACACAGTCCTTTAAACAATTCCAAGAAGGCTCCACACCAATTTGCACCACTCACAGGACCCTGATGACACAGATAAACCTCCAGGTGATTTAACGATGCTCTAAAAGAATGCAAATGACCAGCTGTCTGCAAAGAGTATAAATCCTTCCCTTCCCCAGCATCCAGTAAGAGTGAAGAAGCTTCCCAGATGAGAAATGAACCATCTTCAAAGAAAAACCAGAAAGTCCAGTTGCCTCTTAGAAAAAGCATATTTGGGACAACCATGACCTGGATGACTGAGATACTAGGTATCCACCTATTCACAACTATTTTCTTTTATTGTATTTCTTGCCATAGACCGCTTAATGCCCACTCTCCTTCTACCAGCATATCTTACCATTTCTTCATATACTTTTACATTTATAACAAGCTGTCTACCAAGGTACACTAGCACACTTTCTTAAATCCTTGCGTTGGATATAAAGGGACTGTGATGGCCTAGCCCCAGACTAAGCATCAGCCTAAGCATCAGCAGCTTAAATCTCAGAATTGCTCTGAGCATCAGCCTGGCCTTATTGCTAATTCATTTAAAGAAAACAAGCAGCTTAAATCTCAGAATTCCTCTGAGATTTATAAGTACATAACATTTTCCTTCCTTCCTTCCTTCACTTTTTACTACTTATTCTATTTTCCAACTCACAACCTTCCATATGCTTTAGTCATAACCAGATGGGCTTAGAGATATTGATTTTTTTCCATCCATCATTAGTAATACCTTTAGTAAAACAGATAATGTATAGATTACTTTACCAGCCTTGATCATTCCCAGACCACATGCAGCATTTGTTGTTAATGATACTGGGTCAGTCTGGCACAAGCACAATAAGGTCAATTTGGCCCCAAATCTTAGAACAGAATAGCTTTGCACACTAACGTATAGTTTGTTTGCTTCCCACAAAGTAGGATACATATGTTATGCCCATATACTTTAAGGATGCCCAAATGTAAAAGAAAATGGAAATGAAATTGAAAGAAATCTTAAATGAGTATTTGTTGTTCCTGAATGCATATGACCTAAAAAGAAAAACACTGCACATTTTCTGATACTATAAGCAAGAAATATACAGTATGCAAATCATATACTGCAGGGACCAGAAGTCTTGTTAGAGATGAAAGAAAAAACACTATAATTGTGTGTGCATTTATGCATACACACATGCATACACAGTTATTTTGCACTCCACATAAAACTGCATCTTTGCACAAAAAGCTATTCCAGGAATGACAGTAAAGACTAGATGAATGAATAGATGAATGGATAACTCAGCTACATACTTAATAGCAAGAGATTATGCTTTTCATTAAACCAATGTTACGATGGACAGAATTCTGGTTGGATCAAATTCTAAAGAAATACTTGAGAAACTGTTGCAGGAAGTTGATTTGTTTTCAGACATTGGCATAAAGATAGCAAGAGCTCATGAAAAAGCAAGAGCATAAATGCAAATTGGATATAACAAAGGAATGCATGACATTTGATTTGATTTGGCTCTGTTTAATAGTGAGCCTCAGGCTATTGCCTGAGATCCAGTATGTAACCAGCAATCCTGGCCATTGATATAGTGTTCTCACAAGATACCTGAGCAGAACAACAGGAAGGTAACTTATTTATTTATTTATTTGTTTGGTTGGTTGGTTGGTTGGTTGGTTTGTCAATTGCTTACAAGATAATAGGTATAAGTAAAAACATAGTTATGAATACATGGATACATATAAGAAATTTAAAAAAACAACAACAATAGGACAGGGACGGTAGGCATGTTGGTGCGCTTATGCACACCCCCTACAGACCTCTTAGGAAAGGGGTGTGGTCAATAGTAGACAATCTAAGGTTAAAGTTTTGGGGGTTTGGGGGAGAATTCCTTTCTTTTGCATATTTTCCCTACAACTTCGACTAGGTGATTCCAGGAATTATATAAATGCCTAATCCAGACATCAGATACCTTTAATCCTTTGTTCCAAAATTCAAATAATCTGGACTCTGTTCTCCCTTCCAAGTTTTGCATTCCACCGCATTCATCAGTTACTAATCAGTCTTAATTGGGCCTTCCCTATACCCAAGAGTTTAAGGCTCTCCCGCTCCCCTTAGCTATTTCACTCACTCATTCATTTTTATTCGTATATTCATCTTCTTCAGAGTTTTCTTTTTTTAAACTTCTACAAATCTTGGCATCGCCACAAGCTGATTGATTCTTCCCTCTTATTTATTACAAGTGACATTTTGGCTATATCAAGATTCACATTCAGTAAGAATGAATTTGCTATAAATATATAGGCTGTCCTGAATTCTGCATGAATTATATTGCTGCATTAGATTCAAGAGCTGCCAATTGCCATATCTATGGTCATCTGTGTTACTGACATTCAACAGCCACTTGTATTTTTGGCATCATATTAACCACTGGATGAAACAAACAACCTGAACAACTTCTTTGTGTCCTTTCTTCCATCTTCCATAATTACTAAGTATTACAGTGGATAATGTTATTTATTTAGCACAGTGCCAGTGACACATTATAATGGGCCTCCATCTGGACAAGGAAGGGTGCTTCAGTATGAAACTAGTTTGAATTCATTATAAACCGGTACTGCGTGGTTGAAGTATATCCACTAAGATTATCAAACCAGTGACCTTGATGCAAAATATATCACATCACATTTTCCTATGAAAGTAATAAACACAGTGAGCAGTAAACAAAACAATCAGAATGTGTCTTTGAAATAAATGAAGAGAGTGGATGATAGATGGTGAGCAATTAAATGTATATTATGGGATTGGATGCATGCAACCAAGGACATTATTTTTCTTTCCAAATGATGTTTCTCAAACTAGTAGCAGAAAGATCAACAACAGACTATTGCACATTAATTTTGCAACTATTATTCTCCTTAACACAAATCTATAGGGTTACAGCATTAAATCCTAAGTATATTTTGGGTACAAATCCAATGAGAACTGCAGAAAAACATACCTGTACCAGAGGATGATATTTTTATAAAAGGTTAGATAGTATACAGGAACACATTTCTTCGTAATATTAGAACTTGTTATCATCTACTGAATATGGTTAACAATAGATCCAAGATTAACAAAAGAAATAACTTATTTATGCAACAGAAAATTAAATGCATAGAATGCAAAAAGGTAGTTCATCCCACCACCTGACTTCCGGTACAATGTGTTGTATGTTATTATTATTATTGCAATAGAATTCATGTCTGACCACAATTCTGGAATCCAAATAATTCCAGACAGCATGACCAATGTTCATACCAATAGGGAACAGTGAGATATGAAATCACAATATGTTTGGACAATTACCTGATATGTTAAATTTAATTGCTCTAAATATTTTATAAATGGTTTTTAGTTTCAGAACTGGTGAGGTAATAAATTGGTAACATGATTGGACAGTTTCCATATTTTCATTATTAACCTGAAACAGATGACATCAGACTGGAAAGAGTATGCATGTATATGTTTATATGTGAGTCTTGTGTGTGTGTAATTAATGTTTATTTATCATTGGTTCAGGTGCACAAACTTGTCCAGATGCAATTTAAATACACAATTTGATTTGCTTCAAATATTCAGATTAATAAAAATGCATGTGTATGCACATATGGAAAAATCTGTGGCATCTTCAAATTTTCAAAAGCATCTGCTTTAATAAGAAGATTTGATTCAAATGGATTATTCAATTTAAACTTTCTAATCAAATCTTCTGATCAATGTTTTGTAAAATCCTATTAATTAGTATTAAACCATCTGGAAAAGTTTGGAAAAAAGTTAAGTTGCATGCTATAAGGTGTTTTTCTAAAAACTTTTTTCAAATGTGGAAAACAATCCACTCAGAAACTTTTACTATGAAGATTGTTCTCAGTCATTGTTTCTCCTGAACAATCACTTAGCACTAGCTAAACTGTCCAATACTTACACTTGAACAAAGAAGGAACTAAAAGATCAAATGTCTTAAGACTTCTTTCAACTGTCACTACTCCATTATCCAATCTTGCTACAATAACTGGTTGCTTGTGGTACCTCATCATGTGCTCGCTCACTCTCTCTCTCTCTCTCACACACACACACACACCACACACTCTCATACATATACATACATGCATCTTTTGGTGTAGTTTAGAACAGTGGTCGCCAACCGGTGGGCTGGGGACCACTGGTGGTCCACGAGAAAATTTTGGTCATCTGCAGAGAAATGTCCCCCCCAAAGCAATTAATCCAGGCTGTGCAGGAACACAAGACTGCACTGCCCACATGGGCCACCCACCCGCTGGCCCTCACCTTTTGGCCGAGTGCAAACCTTACCTTGGGTAGAGCCACATGAGCTGAAACTGGAAGGTAAGACCAATGGCGGGAGAGGGAAATCCACCCCGGGGTGGCTTGCTGACGTTGGTGGGAAATTCGGTCCCATATTCCAGAGCTGCAATAGTCACAAGACTATCTTTGGTCATCCTGGAGCAGCTCCTCCAGTCCATGGCAGGCTGGTGCACCTGGGTGGAGGAGCAGCTGCTCTGGGATGACCAAAGGGCCAGTCCTATGACTACTGCAGCTCTGGAATATGGACACCGACTTTCCCACCATCAGCAAGCCACTATCAGTCAAAATTCATATTAGTGGGCCGCGGGATTCAAAATTATGAGTTTGGTAGTCCCTGAGGTCCAAAAGGTTGGTGGCCCCTGGTTTAGAACATAACCTTAGAGCAGAAACTGTCATATCACTGACACTTGCAAACTGCTAAGGACTGGAACAATGGACATGCAACATGTAAATAACTACTGTATTAATCCTAGGAAGCAATCCAGAAAGTAGAATTTGAATTACATCTTGGTATCTTTTTCAGTGGTTTCAGCATGTATTTTCTTATCTACTAGACAATTGATGAATAAAGACTTAAGACTGCTGACAGCACTGAAAAGAATAGTTGATAGGAGAAAGAGACACTGAAAGATAACTTACTGTGACAGTGGTCCTTGATGCTCTCTGAGCTTTGTTGTTTTCTTCCAGATGTTTCATTACTCAAACTAGGTAAAATCAACCATGCTAATAAGGAGTTGGATTTGCTCTCAATTTATATGCTAGTGGCTTGCCCTGTCAATGTTGGTCAGAGTGGTCTTGGAGATTATTTGGTTGTTTGGCTGTTTACTTTTAGCTTGTTTGGCAGTTATGTGTTTACTTCTTGTTTGTTGGTCTGATGTTAATTTTGGTGTTAATCTATGCTCATCTAGTGTTGAGCATCCTAGTGAGGAGGTGTTTTGGTCTTTTTGTCTACAGGGATTCTCAATCATCTGACTCAGGCCCTTTTCCAAAGGCACCTGGACTTTCTTGTTTTTTTCCTTGAAAATATTTCACTTCTTCAATAAGCTTCTTAGTTCAGTTCTTTTGGGTTTTTTAGTTCCCTTTTTGATTTGTTGATTATCTCTTTTGCATAGTATGTAGATGTGTCTACGGATGGCTAATTTGTCAGACTGCAAGGCTTCCAGGAATTCTCTAGCATTTTTGGACTTGACTTGGACTAGGATGTCATAGTTTCTTAGCTATGATTAAGTCTGTCCATATGTTGTGAAATTAAAGATTTTTCATCATGTTTTATGACTACTAGTCTTTGTACTGTATGTTATATATTTGCATACTTACCTATGATAGGTTGGTCCGTGGTGGCAGGAGTTTTGAAGAGCCGTCATTGGCCACGAGCCGCAAGTAGGAAAGAAAATAAAAAGGAAAAAGTCAACTGGGTCTCGAGTCTCTTTTCCCACAATGTAACACTGGTGATGAAGGTGGGATAGTGAAACAAAGGAGTCCAGCTGAGCATGTGGCAACGAGGACTGAGCAAGACGAAATGGCTGAGAACAACTCGCCACCTGCACCATTCAATCCAACAACCGAAGACTGGGAATCCTATGTCGACTGATTCCTCATGTTTCTAGAAGGGAACAATCTCCAAGGAGTATCCGAAAATAGGAAGAGAGCTGTCTTCCTCACCCACTATGGTCCCACAGTATTCAAAATGGCAAAGGAATTGGCAGCACCCAACGATGTAAAGATGATGGCGTGGATGGACCTAGAGAAATTACTGCGAGCCCACTATGCACAAACCATTTCATGCCTCATCAAAAGACATGAATTTTATCGGCGCGACCAAAAGGAAGATGTGAGCATCGGAGATTTTGTTGCAGCACTAAGAGACATTGGCAGAGCATGCAATTTTCTAAACATGGATGAGGCCATGAGGGACCGCATGGTCCTCAGATTAAAGGACCTTACACTACAGGGTCGACTACTAACAAGACCTAAAATAACATTGAAGGAGGCAATAGAAGAAGCCACCGCAGCAGAAGCCACACAGAAATCGGCAGCCACCATGCGGCAAATGAATAAATTACCAAAAGAAACCCAAGAAGACACTAATCAAACACTCAATAAGACACCAGAGGAAACAAAAACAAAAAAACCCACCACCACAACACACCGCGAAGACATTGAATTCCTATCAGACGATGAAGAGGAAGAAGAAGATGTAAATCAACTCCGGTCAGAAAAAGGTAGACGGGAGCAGAATGAAAGAAAATCAGAATTCCATTGTGCTGGATGCAGAGGAAATCATACACGTTCTGAATGCCATTTCTTCAATGCTATTTGCAGGTATTGTGAACAGCGGGGACACATAGCAAGGGCATGCTGAACTAGAAATATGTATGGCCCTAAACAAAGATGGAATACCCCCCCCCCCCGAGGGAGGGAAAAGCAAATAGGGAACCGTTGGAGTCAAGAAAACAGAAACAAGCAATGGAAAGAAGCAAACAGAAACACACCAAACAATAACCATTGGACACTCAAACTCAATCAGTGCAAAAAAGGTACATGTGCAAGTCACCATAGAAGGCCAGCCACACAAGATGGAGGTGGACTCAGGCTCATATTTATCAATGGTATCGTGGAATACCCTAAAAAGACTAAAACCTGATATAAACAAGGGAGAGCTTGAAATACAAAAACTCACACTAAAGGACTACCAGGGAAACAGAATTCCTGTAGTAGGTACCAGACATTTCAAAGTTAAATTCAAAAAACACACTAAAGTCCTTCCATTAACAATAGTTGACGGGGATCGACCCAGCCTACTGGGACTTGAATGGTTTGCACTATTAGGAATTGGAGTAACTGGAATAAACAGCATTACTGAGACAGACTGGGAAGAGAACCTGATGAAAGAATTCCAGGATGTCTTCAACGGAGAACAGGGCAAGTACCAAGGGTCCCCTATCTCATTTAATTTAAATCCAAATATAGCCCCCATAAGACTAAAGGCGAGGCGAGTTCCTTTCGCGTTAAAACCAACAATTAGATAAACTTATTGCACAAGGAGTATTAGAAACAATAGACCACGCAAGGTGGGAAACCGCAATTATTACCCCTATTAAACCAGATGGGTCCGTACATATCTGCGGGGACTACAAAGCAACCCTTAACCATGCGCTACAGCAAAGTGCATACCAAGTTCCAGTGGTATAGCACCTATTACATTCTTTAGGGGGAGGTAAAATCTTTGCGAAATTGGACCTTGCGCAAGCCTACCAACAATTATCAGTTGACCCATAAACAGTGGAAGCACAAACAATTGTGACACACAGGGGGGTATTCAATTGTAACAGACTGCAATTTGGAGTTAACATGGCCTCAGGGGTGTTCCAGAGTTTAATGGAACTCCTATTGCAAGGAATAAAGGGGGTGGTACCATACTTTGACGATGTATTAGTATCAGCCAAGGACGAAGAACAACTGAAAGACCACCTAAGAGAGGTCTTAACAAAATTTAAAGAGGCAGGACTTAAAGTAAAAAAAGAGAAGTGCCAATTGGCCACCAACAAAGTTGAATTCCTGGGATACCTCATAGACAAAGAAGGGATCCACCCCACTGAAAACAAAATCATTGCTATGGAAATCACGAGAGACAGAAACTTGGTGCAGATTTTAAATTGGATAGGTAAAGGGTGGCCAGAGACTGGAAGTGATGAGACTGTTAAACCATTTTGAAATCAGAGCAATAAAGGAAGCTCCCAGACCCAAAAATAAAACAGACTTGCAAGCCTTCTTGGGACTTATTAATTTTTAAAATGTATTCTTATGACAGAAAGCAATGATAGCAGAACCACTACACAGGTTGCTTGATAAGAAAGCTATCTGGACCTGGGGGTGACGAGAAGAAACAGCATTCCAGAAAATAAAAAACTTACATCAGACTGTGTGCTAATACAATATAGCGAGACCCTTCCAATAACATTAACATGCAGTGCATCATCATTCGGCATAGGTGCCATACTCAGCCACATATTACCTGATGGAAGAGAAGCACCTATCACATTCTATTCAAAAACTCTGTCTAAACCGGAGCAGAATTACAGTCAACTAGATAGGGAGGCATTGGCCACAATAACAGAAATAAAACATTTCCACGAATATATCTATGGCAGACCTTTTTCACTTGTCACAGACCATAAACCTCTCCTAGGAATCCTCGCAGGAAACAAAGCTACACCTAACATACTGTCACCACAGATGACGAGGTGGTCTGAATTCCTAGCTGTCGATAACTACAACTTGATCTACTGGCCAGGAAAGAACATAACACATGCTGATGCCCTGAGCCATTCTCCCCTATCTGATTTAAATGATGATCCTGCACCAACCACATCAACCCTTCAAATCAAGATGTTGGCAAACCTACCTATAGCAGCAACAGACATTGCTATGGAAATCACAAGAGACAGAAATTTGGTACGGATTTTAAATTGGATAGGTAAAGGGTGGCCAGAGACTGGAAGTGATGAGACTGTTAAACCATTTTGGAATAGACAAATGGAACTATCAATCTTAAAGGGATGTATACTATGGGGGGATAGGGTGGTCATACCGAACAGGATGATCTGTTAAGGAAAGAAATACTTGAATTATTGCATGAGGGTCACCCAGGTATTGTCAGAATGAAGTCCATGGCTAGGAGATATGTATGGTGGCCAGGGATGGATAAAGACATAGGAAAATGGGTAGCAACTTGCAAACGATGCCAGGAATCTAGACCTATACCCCCTTCTGCACCTATACACGAATGGGAAACACCTAGGGGACCATGATCTAGAATGCACATTGATTTCGCAGGACCAACTAAAGGACACACATTCTTAGTAGTGGTAGATGCTTACTCAAATTGGCTAGAGGTAAGCATCATGCACTCAACCACAACAGAAGATGTTATTAAACAACTAAGGAAACTTTTTACGACACATGGATTGCCGGATTTAGTTGTATCCGACAACGGACCACAATTCACGGCAATAACATTCAAAAGGTTCCTGGCAGAACAAGGAATAAAACATGCACTAACAGCACCGGGATGTCCAGCTATGAATGGATGGGTGGAACGCATGGTCCGTTACACTAAGGAAGCACTACACAAATTGGGACCGGGGGATATATAGGAAAAAATAGAGAAACTACTAAGTATACAACACATTACACCAAACACCACAACAAATAAAAGCCCAGCAGAATTATTAATGGAAAGGAAACTAAGATCAAACCTAGACAGGCTACACCCCACGTATAGCCCAGAAAAGCCAGCAGACTCCTCCAGTAAGTGCCGCACATTCAAAACAGGGGACCAAGTCTATGCAAAAAACCTCACAGGGGAACCATTGTGGATACCGGCAACAATAACCCAAATAACAGGACCCCGGTCATACAGGGTAGACATAGAGGATGGAAAGAGCTGGAGGAGACACATAGACCAAATCAGATTGAGGACCACACTGAGAAACACTAACAATCAGTATGAGGAGGGGGGAGAACCTACACAAATAAAGGAATTGCTGTAAACATTAAACAAAAATAGCCAAACCAGAGAGTGGGCAGACCGCTCAAACACAAACAAAAGGGGAGGGGGAGACCCTCCACAAGTAAAAGAAGTGACAAAATAAACCCTAACAATGACACAACAACCAATACTAACATTGGTCCCAATCGGAAATCGCAAACATGTACCTGAAACTATAGAAGAAGAAAACAACTTGGGGACACTGGAGCAGACTTCGAAGAACCATCAGGAAGCCACTCCAGGAGGGAGCGGCTGAGCTGACTCAACCAGCCAGGAAAAGCCTGGCGGGAGCGGCATGGCTGACTCTACCTTCCAGGAGGCTCCACGGAAAAAAACGGGAAAAACAGCAGCCCATCCAAACAGTCCAGAGGTGAACTCATGACTGAATTGAGCAGGTCCAGCCAGAACCATAAGAGCCCCACCTACTTACGTGACTACGTAAGATAGGTAAGGCCCGGATTGGTTAGACTGGACCACATGGGGAGGGGTGTTATATATTTGCATACTTACCTATGATAGGTTGGTCCATGGTGGTGGGAAATTTGAAGAGCCGTCATTGGCCACGAGCTGTGAGCAGCTGGCTATAAAAAAGGCTGCCGTGGTTTCTCTGCATGCGATTACGAGAAAGAAAATAAAAAGGAAAAAGTCAACTGGGTCTCGAGTCTCTTTTCCCACAACACAACACTGTATATTGTAGATGACTTCTGGTTTTTCTTCTGGGCCTTCTGGGTTTTAACTCTTTTGGTCTAATTAGGATATTTTGGAGGGCTTTATTTTATTTGTGTGCTAGGCTGATTCCATGGAGTTGTAATCATCTGTTGGTGGTTTCTGAGATGTTTTTGATGTATGATAGTGTTTTCCTTTTTACAGTTTCTGTTGGTTGTACTATATGGGTTGAATGGTCAGGTAAGTTTTCATGAAGTTGCATAGATATCCGTTTTGTTGGAAAATGTTGTATAGATTATCTGTTTCCTTCTTTTGCTGTTCATGATTGCTTCTGTGTTTCTGTGCTTGTCTAAATAGAGTTCTTACATTACTTCTTTTGTAGTTAGGTTATTAATTTAGTTGTGGAGCACTTGATTGGTGGGGGTGGTTTTTTGATACACTTGTGTTTCTAATTTGCCATTGTGGTTTCTGCAGATCAGGATATCCAGGAAGGGTATTGAGTTGTTTTCTTCTTCCCTAGTGAATTGGATTCCTTTGAGGATTTTTTCCCTAATTCTCCTGGTGATATTGACAGCTTCTCTCATTTTCCTGATGATGCAGGAAACTGAACCTGAAAATTTCTGCATGCAAAGCTTACCACCAATCTACATCATTTCTCCTGTGCTTACTCTAACTAAAATATGTGTGTTTGCTTTGAACAGATGCCTATTTTTCTGCAAAAAGAATCCTGTGTCTTAGCATTTGACTGAATTCTTATAAAACCTCTTCTGAACTGTGCAGCACAAATCAAAATGATCTAATGCAGAGATGGTATTCAGCAGGTTCTGACCAATTCTGAGGAACCAGAAGTGGAAATTTTGAATAGTTTGGAGAACTGGCAAATAACCACCTCTGACTGGCCCCACCCCCATCTATCCTCTGCCTCCTGAGTTCCAGCTGATCGCTTGGGTCTTCTTTTGTTGCCCTGCACAGGATAATGGAGCTGGAAAGCAGGTTAGTGGGGTGGGGAGAGAATGGGATGTTGCAGTAACCTTCCCCCAGGAGTGGGGAGGGAATGGAGATTTTGAGTATCCTTCCCCTGCCACACCCACCAGGACACACCAACAGAACTGGAAGTAAAAAAAAAATTGAATCCCACCACTTATCTAATATCATGAACGAAGAATGAAAAACACTTGGAGTCATATCCTAAAAAAAATACGGATGGATGCTTTTTCAAAACCATTGTTGAATACTTTCCTTTCCTGCATATTTTTTTAATCCTGCCTTTATTATTTTCATAACAAAACTCAAGGAAGCAGCCAGATATAGTATTCCTTCCTCCTATCTTCCTCACAACAACAACCATGTGAGTGGGATGAGACAATAATAGGCTGAAGATACCCAGCCAGTTTTCATGCCTAAGACCTATAAGTCACAATCTCTGGTTTCTAGTCTGGTGCCTTCACCACAAAACCAGGCTGGCTCTCATATTAATTGTAAAGTATATAGGAGAAGAAGACAGTATATGAAAAACATCAACCACTGTCTTATCTCAAGTATTCTGGTCTATTCTTGTCTTTTTCACCATGGCCAGTCAACCAACATCAGGTTCTTATGTGAATAGAGACTGACAGCATTTCCATGATGTTCTTCAGAACTTTATAAAATTTTGTACTTATCTTCAATAAGCAATAGTAACCTTTTGCTCTGTGCTTTTGTCCCATTTATTGCAGCTAGAAGTGAGCAGTTGGAATATCAACTTGTATTTTACATAAATTACAAATTTAAGTTATAAAAATCCAGGGAATCACTAGATGTCAGCAAAAATGCAGAAAACTAATTTTGATGTATGTTATTGTTGTTCAGTATTGCAACCCAACTGTTGTTCTTGTTCTTGAATTTTGAGGAAAGGTGACATTTACATTACATGGGGGAGGATGAAGTAACAGCTCCAGGCGAGCAAACTGCTTCTTTCATAAATTAGATATGAGCAACTCTTTGGGTTGATATCCAAATAATTCTGAAGACTTTCCATCTTTAGTGGGGTTAGCTTCATTTTTGCACTTCCCTATTTGAGGAGGAGGAGGATATAGAATATGGGATGACCTTGGGGAACAAGGGAAAGAGGTGTTGCCTAGGAAACAAACAATATAACTGGAGCCCCAGTATCTTAATTTTCAGACACAGAAACTTAGAAAGGATCTTCCCTAAAGTATCATACAGTTAAAATTGCATCAGGAAGTCTTGTACTTTTAGACTTGCAAGATTCTGTTAATGTAGCCTTACAACAGTGGTGAGGTTCAATTTTTTTTACTACCGGTTCTGTGGGCATGGCTTCATGGGCATGGCAGGGGAAGGATACTGTAAAATCTCCAGTCAGAGGTGGTATTTGCTGGTTCTCTGAACTACTCAAAATTTCTGCTACTGGTTCTCCAGAATTGGTCAGAACCTGCTGAATACCACCTCTGCCTGAGAATAAGGTAAATTTAGCTCATCTAGTTGTATTTACTGACTGATACTGACAAGCTAATAGTTCTTGTTGCTAGGGGATAATTTTGTGTTGTTCATTTTGTTTATTGTATTTTTTATTGGTTAGTGACTAAAATAAAGTTCTATCTATCTGGCTGTCCATCTACCCAGAAGGGCTGAATCAATCTTTCAGGTCTCAAATAGAAAACTGTTAATGTAGCCTTACAATAAAGTAAATTTAGTTCATTTAGTCATGTTTCCTGTCTGATTTACCCAGGAGGGCTAACATCATTGTTCCAAGTACAGAACTTCCTGCCACTACTTTAACTATTTAATACGTTAGGATGGGTTCTTCTCTGACCATTAAGCTAAGTAGGGGCTTCTGCCTCTCTTGTCTGATTGTTTTCTAGGAAAAATCTCTTCCACCTTTTATTTATTTTTATTTATTTGGTTTAGTTTGTCAAGCATGTATGAGAAAACAAGTGTAAGTATGAACATAACATATAAACATATAAG
This sequence comes from Pseudonaja textilis, assembly GCF_049901715.1. Lineage (NCBI taxonomy): Eukaryota > Metazoa > Chordata > Lepidosauria > Squamata > Elapidae > Pseudonaja > Pseudonaja textilis. The sequence goes on along the minus strand of NC_141993.1, from coordinate 54,833,805 downwards.
TATAAACTGGTATAAATATATACATAATAAATGTGTATGAATAAATGGGAACAGTAGGACAGGGACAGTAGGCACGCTGGTGCACTTATGCATGCCCCCTTACAGATCTCTTAGGAATGGAGTGAGGTCCATGGTAGACCTCACCCCATTTTCCCCAAAGCCATTCCCACATTCTATTAAAAGTGAAGAACTTGCAGGTTTTCTTGAATTCATAGCTCTTGCTCAAATATATCAGCCTTGTGGCATAATCCAGAGAAGAATCACAGCCAGGAGTATTAACTCTATCTATATCTCTATGGTATTGTAAGGTTACATTTCAAAATCTTGCAAAACTCACAATACCCCTTCCACCCCTCACATTTACTCCTTTGAAAACTAGGGGGGGTCTCTTCTGAAATGTTTTCACCTTCCCTCCGCTTTTAGACTAAAATTTCATTTATTAAAATGTTGTCTAGGACAGCAGTCACCAATTGGTGGGCTGGGAGAAAATTTTGGTGGGCCACAGAGAAATCTCACCCCCAGAGCACATACCCCCAAAGCAATTAATCCAGGCTGCACAGAAACACAAGGCTGCGCCACCCACATGGCCCGCAGGAACCCTCCCCACCTACTCACTCCTTACCCAGCAGACTTGCTTGCTAAGTTGCTATTTTTCCTGTTTCCTGACCATCAGCTGTTCTGCTGTGCGGGGAGATTTAGAATAGCTAGGAAGCAGGAAATGGTTGCATTTCTTGCTTTCTAACTAGTCTTTAGATCTTCGACTCTGCTTTTAAGCACAGTTGAACTTTCCTTAGGACTGAAGTTTCTATTATTCAATGCAGACTCACAGCAAGCAAATTTTATGTGACAGACTCAGGTAGCCAATGGCAGATAGATAGATCACTGAATGATTCTGTGAGCAACTCAATCTACCTGCCTGCTTTGCCTGATTTAGGGTAAAAGTTGCTCTTTTTAAAAATAAAAACTTCAATATTTACATACATGGTGTGTTGTGAGTTAATTTTGTGAGTTGCTTGCTAGCAAATTTTATGAGTTTGCTTGCAAGCAAATTTTATGTGACAGACTGAATTAGCTGATGACAGATAGATAGATCTCTGCATGAATCTGTGATTCTGTGAGCAACTCAATCTGTCTGCCTGCTTTGCCTGATTTTGAGTAAAAGTTGCCCTTTTTCAATAAAAAAAAATATCAATATTTACATACATGGTGTGTTGTGAGTTAATTCCCGCTACTGGTTCTCCAGAACCTATCAGGACCTGCTGAATACCACCTTTGTTACAGACTAACTTTTTCTCCATTTTGAATGGCCTTCACATCTTGAGCCACTAGATTTCTCAACATGGCAAAGAATCTCTAGAAAAATCAATACACATCCAGTTGGAAAAACATATCTGCAGACTGCTTGGGGATGATGTTATTCAAAAGAGAACAATTATTCTAAAATTCTTTGGCAGTTTGGTTCTCCATCTTTCATTTGTGTAAAGAATCAGAGTATAGTTCAGATTTTCCCTGTTACACAGATAAAATGCTTAAAGATGAAAACAAAGAAGTGATTCTGCCAACCTCTTGAGTCTAATGTATTCTACAGTAATTACTGAATTGGACTGGAAGATTTCCTGCTGAGTGTTCTCTCTCTCTCTCTCTCTCACACACACACACACACACACACACACACACACACACACACACATCACCATTGAAACTACAACCAGGCTACCTATTTTCTATCCTGAGAGAAAAGTGTTATGCTATAATAGAGTTTTGGAAATCAAACCAAACAGCTATCTTCCTAATTGTTCAGTAAGGTCAAATAAGCCTTAATTAGAACAACTTCCAGCCTTTCTTTGTAGTCAATAATTTAAATAATAAAGCTCCAGACTTGGATTCCTAGCTTAAAGGCTAGATCAAAAATCTCCAAACTTGGCAACTGTAAGACTTATGGACTTCAATTCCCAAATTCTCCAGCCAGCAGCTGGTTGCAGAATTCTGGGAGTTGAAGTCTACAGCCTTAAAGTTGCCAAGTTTGGAGACCTCTGGGCTAGATATTTGGGGCATGTGCTAGTCATAACTTTTTGAGGTAGAAAAACAGATGGAAAATACAAATCAATAAGCATTTACCAGAAGGCAGTTTATCATTTGGAGTATAATTAGATGAGAATTTCTTTTGTGGATCAGACCAAGATTCATTTAACCCATCCTTTTATTTATCACAGCAGTGAGGTAGATGCCAGGCAACATTTGTTAGTGGAACATGAAAATGCAGTTCTTTGCTATAGTTTGCCTCCAGGATTTAGCACCGAGGCTGTGCTGCCTCATTTCATTTAGCTGTCACCCCAGTTGAGTGCTAACAAATGCTCACATTAAACATTTGAAAAGTTATTACTTCCTTTTTTCCCCCCAGTTTTGCCAGTATCTGTTTTCTGCTGCCAGAATCTCACCACTCAACACCATTCAATATGCACACATAAGTGAAGGAAAACCAGTTATTTTTTGTATGCAAGTGCACATGGAATGAAATTTTTGTCAAGACTACCAAATGTGTATTTTATCACTTGCCCTTCCATACAGCGTTCATATTTAGATGAATAATTCTTCCAGAGTCCAATGAAATTAGATTGAAATCTAGTGGGGAAAACCATGACACTAAAGAACTATGCACAGAAGATCCAGAAACAAGCCAAGGTTCCAGGAAATAATTAAGAGGAATAGGTTGCTGATCATGGTTACATGTGTCATATAAAGAACTGCAGTTGCAGTCAGTTCAAAGAGCAGTGAGAGGCAGGCTTAAATGACACCATTAGGGAGATTCCCTTGGGCTCCCAGGTATTGTGAATTGCCTGAAACTCTGGAAGAGTTCCTCAGTCTTGACACAAACTCCGTTCCTTGTGTACTTAAATCATGATAGCTCACACAAACAGATAAGGGATGTAGCTTCCACCATGGATTCACAATACAGATTTTATCATTCAGACAAAATCTCTGCTTGTTGTGGATGCCTATGCCTATATGTCCTCAGTTTCAGATTCTCAACCCCTCTTATTTTTTTCAGTATTTCATGGAATCCAAAGGAGGAAAGTAGGAAAAATCCAGCATTTCTTTCTTCCTGTAAGTTACATTTTCAATCACGGTACTTCCTTGAGATTTGTTCCTGTTTGCTAGCTGTTGTCTGGACATGTAATTGTTCTACTTCCTCATCCCAGAATTGACTTAGGTGCATGTAACACCGGAACTATGCATGGAGTGTTACACTCCTCTGGATATTCAAGAATTTGTTACGGCAAGGGAAAAAAGATACACCAGTCACCCACTACTTTAACTCTCCATATCTCATTTATTTTTGAAATCTGTTTCTAGATCTTGCAGCAAAAGAGAAAAGACACATGACATTCCTAAGTTAGTATAGCCCTATCAGTCATGTTCTGCTTAGCCAAAATGTGCTTCAAGCATTTTTGCTTCCTTAGGTAGCAGCTTTCACTTGAATTTTCCCAATATTCTGAGCTAATTCACAAATCTTGTTGAGTGTACTACTCTGTTGCAAAGGTAGATCACAAAATATATGTTAAAAGTTTCATGCACCGGGAACACACTCTGGATGCAGATATGACATCATACTGTCACAAAATGTTATGCTAGTCCAGTCAAAAGGCTAGGTGTCATATATCATTTTTAGTGAAATAATTGTTCTGAGTCTAAATAGCAAGCAACTGAATAGGCACCTTCATATACATATCCTTATAGATATATATGACCAGTAAGGATACAATAACAGGGGACGCCTGCCCACTCATTGACCATACTGGTCTTTTAAGAAGTTAGGAAATGTGTCTTTTCTATTGTAGCCCCTACCCTCTAGAACAGGGCTGCCAAACTTGTGGCCCACAGGCTGAATGCATCACGCAGTGGCCACACCCACGCCTGGTTTAGCGAAGGGGAAACAAGTCCTGATATGTCATGTGACGCTGCTGTGACGCCGCAAGTTTGTCTGGAGATTAAGACAACCCTGACTCTGTTGGCTTTTCAAAAGCCTGTCAAGACCTGATTCTGTACCCAGGTCTGGGGCCCCAAAATGTAATAAGGGCCCCATTTTTTTTGCCTGTATTAATATTCATAGCAATAATTTTAGTCAGAAATGATATATTTTTCTTTTGTATTGTTTTAATTGTTTTAAATTGTTTTTTTTTATGATATATGCTGCCCAGAGTCACTTGTTGAGATGCATAGCTATAGAAATCAAATCAAATTAAAGAAATAAATAAGAACAGTGGCAGAATATGTGGGGAACAGTAGGGAGCAGTCAGGGAGGAGGAACATCTGAGGATATCATGTCTTATACCCAATACCATTTCTGATAGTGAGTTTCATAAGAGAGAGTTGCTTGTAACATGTTCCAGTGTGCTATAAAGAATTTCACTAATCAAGCCTGGTTAAATTCTTTCCATTAAATACTAATTAGGGACAATCTCAGTGGTTGCATGCTCACTAGAGTAAGATGCTACTAGGTAAATTATTGCTCACATTTCTGCACTGCCTTTATGACAATAAGGTTTCCAAATAATAACCAAAGCCTTTTGGGCATTTCTGTATTACACACTGTTCTGTGGTTGTAATGATCCGATTGTAATGATCTGATCATATATTCTGGCTGCTCAAAGAAGAACATTTTCATTATTTATTTTTAGTCTCGCTGTTCAATCATTCAGTACTGTGCCTCATTTGCTGAAACTCATCGAAATTGTGAAATAGATTTTTTTAATTGAATATTTTATCAGGCAGTAGCTATATGTGATTTCCCTTTTCTTAATGTTAATGAATCTAATAACATGGTATTATCGGGATTCCTGCATAATGTACATCTTGTGGGCTTGCTGTTGGGCAAATGTTTGTTAATGAAAATGAGGAGATAGGTGTGAGAAATATACCAAGCTATGATCTAGCTAATGTAGCCTTTAATTGTTGGCCAGTAATTACATAGGTCTAATGGAATGGGATGGTTAGGCAGAATAAAATGAGATAGATAAAAGAAAAAGACTTCTATTTCTGATACAGCCTGTGGAAAATAATAATTGGGGGAGGATCCTTTCTTTCATTGTATAACCTTATGCAGCTCTGAGTTAGAACAAAGTTGGTACTTATCTTCATATTTTAAAACCATAAATATTAAGATGAAACCATAGCTTCTATGACAAAAGTTATGTAGGTTTTGCTTTTCTTAGTTCTACAAACATAGTTTGCACTTACTGACAAATGTTACAGGTGCTAAAAGAGTTCATAAAGCTTATGTAATTCTAGCCTACAGTAATAGATGAAGGTTGTGAAAACATCTCGGTCCAGAAGAAAATGCTTATTATATATATATGGGTGTGTGTGTGTTTGTGTGTGTGTTATGTATGTATATGTACACACACACACATACACACACACACACACACACACGCATGGTTCCAGGGGATATTTTACCATTTATCCAAGCACTGTTCTATAATCTTGATCTCCTCTGACTTCAGGAAAAAAAAAACACTTTACAATTCTCACTGTGTGTGGAGAAACTGGGAGTAAGAGATAGGGACCCAGCACGGCTTGCTGACTAAAAATACTGTTAATATATTACACTGAACATAGTTCTTTAATAGATTCTAGTATTAGGTGTACTGATTCTCACTGGCAATGCCTTTGACTATTTCTGGAGTCATGGAGTGTGCAAATCCTAAGACTCCATGAGATGACTTTATCAACTCAAATCCAGGACTTTTAGATGCACCTATAAAACAACACTGAATAAAAGAATATAATTAGAGTAATACATTTTCCCCAAAATATAACAATATAAAATATTGAAGTAGTTTATTTGTCTGTTCATCACATTTATAGACTACTACAATGGCAAAGGACTCTTGACATTTCACAAGATAAAATATACGATACAAATGCAGGCTTTAAAATTCCACAAACCAATTAATAAACAAGGAATAAAATCTAGAACCCAACAAATTATTCCCCATTTTTGAAGAGCTCTGTTTGAGATGCAGATTACAGATTAACAGAGTTGGAGGGACCTTGTAGGTCATCTAGTCCTAACTCCTGCCCAAGCAGGAGATCCTACATAGTAATGGGTTCCTATCCTGGTCACTACCAGTTTGGTGGGTGATTGCATGTGTGCGCCCCTAACACACATGCGCACATGCCCCTAAAGCACCAATCAACTGAGAGGATGAAGAAATGAAAAGGTAGGAGTGACCCGCCCACCTGCCCATGCGCTTGTTGTTTCTTTTATCCTCTCAGCTGATCATCAGAGGAACCAGTTGAGATGAACTGGTAGTGTTTTTTACTACTGGTTTGGCCAAACTGGGTTTAACTGGTAGCATACCACCATTGTTCCTATACCATTTTTGACAAATGGCAGTCCAATCTCTTCTTGAAAGCCTCCAGTGATGAAGTTCTCAGAACTTCTGAAGACAAGCTGTTCCATTGGTTGATTATTCTCACTGTCAGAAAATTTATCCTTATTTCCAGGTTAAATCTCTCCTTGTTCAGTTTCTATCCATTATTCCTTGTCAGGCCTTTGGGTGCCTTGGAAAATAGCTTGAACCCTTCCTCTCTGTGGCAGCCCCTCAAATATTGGAAGACTGTTATCATGCCCCTCCTGGTCCTTCTCTTCACTAGGCTAGCTATGCCCAGTTCCTGTAACCATCCTTCATATGTTTTAGTCTCCAATCATCCTGGTTGCTCTTTTCTGTACTTTTTTTTGCCTTTGAAAGGCAGTAAAAGTAGGAGTCAATCAGATGTCCACTATTTAAAAGAATCAATACTGTTATTGGAAGGCATCTATACACATGCACACACATACACACACATGCCTTATCTCCTGTACCTTAAATGGAAACCACTAGTAGTTTTTTCAGGTAGACTGAATTAGTCAGTTCAGTTCCAATAGGAGAATGTGATGACTCACAGTGTAACACAAATGTAACAAAATCCAAAACATAAGTAAATGTCCTTTATTGCCTCCAACTTGGCCCCACCGTTCAATAATACTCAGTTGGAGATAAAACTTACTCAAAAATAGTCTTCAAAAGAAAGCAATACAATCCAAATTTAATGAGCAGATAGCAGTGAAATTTAAAAAAAAAACAAAGTACAATGACGAAATGTCCACAATGGAACAGGAGAAGTATTTACCAAATTCAAGGAGATAACAAAGCACCGTCTGTTGGAAGGACGCCAACCAAGATAACTTCAGACCAAAATAAAACATGCTTGTTTCTGGCAACCTGTGTTCTAACCGTCTTTCTTATATACTCGTCTCCCCAGCTGTAACCAATGAGGAGTATCATTGACACTTCCTCTCTCGCAAGCCAAGTTGTTGCCTTCTCCTTTCCTCTCTGCCTGTCCTAGGATGCAGAGGGGATGGGCCTGGTTCTTCCTCTGACTACCCAGCTGTCCTCAGACCTTTTCCAGCCTCTTCCACAACCTCCAGAGCCAGACCTCCACTCCCTGTCGGCTGTTCCTCCTCTTCCTCAGAATCCGACTCTACCAAGGGCATGACATAGAATGTGGTTTTGAAGTAATTTGACAACAGGCCATGTTGGGTTTATAGGTTAATATCAGCACTTTAAATTCTACTCAAATATCTATTGCTAACCAATATGGGGCTCTAGTGTAATGTGATCCTATCCTGATGAGTGCTGCACATCAGCCACTGCAATTTGAACCAACTGCATCTTCCAAGTGATCTTTTAATTCATCCCCATGTAGAGTATGCAGCAGTGGTCTCAGCAAGTGGTGACAAGGACAGGAGTCACTGCTGCAAGCTCCTCCTGCCCAATGTAGGGCCACAAATGCAGCATTAGCCAAAGCTTGGCATACCACCCACTACAGCCATAGCCTACTGCTAAAGCAGGAGCATGGGTCCAGGATAATGCCCAAATCATGAACCTGTTTCTTTATGAATAGTGCCATCCATCAAGAGATACCACTGGGAGAGACAGAGAATCCAAATGCCCAGATAGTAGCTTCTTTCCAGGACCATTTAAACCTTTTGTTACCCATCCAGACTCTCTTAGACTTGTAAAGCTAGAACAGAACAGGACTTCAGTAACATCATCAGTCTGGCTCAGATAGTGATGGAAAAGCTTACTGAAAATAATTAACACCAGGTTGCCAGATGATCTCGCCTAGTGACTTTATATGAATGTTAGTAGAAGATGGGGAACAACTGATCCCTGTGGCACCCAACAAAGTCCCCTTTCCTTTCCCAACTTTCTCACATCTTTGGGACTACAGTGGACTTCTTAAGGTGAGAGTGCACCACTGGCTTCTGCAACGAGGCATTTTCAGACTCCCAAATCCAAGAAATTATCCTCTCCTCAAACTGTCCAAAAGAGTCAGGATCCAGCCTACAAGCTTTCAATTATTTATGTATTAAATGTATTTCTCATCTTTTTATCAGAAGCTAAAGGCAGACCACATCCCAATATCTACCCAATCTCCTCCCACTTGGTGAGATAAGTTAGGCTGGGTGAGAATGGCTGGTTAACAGAAGCTGTTTGTATCAGTTTTTGTTTACTCAAAAAGTTGCACAAAATCATGTGTTTGAGAAAGCTATACCCTCTCCCCCAAAAGCATGCATGTGGGAAAGACCTAAATATATATCTTTAAACAAAATTCATGCACTTATGATCTTTATATATTTTAGATTTTACACTAAAATGTAGCTAGCACCTTTAAACAGTCAAAGAGAAATATACAGTATACAGATATAATGTTGCTCCCAAAGGTGCTTTTTCCAGAAGGTTACTGGATTTTGTTTGACAACATTTTACTTCTCATCTAAGAAGCTTTTTCAGTTCCCATGTACATAGATTTATCTGACTTTCACATTCCCTCTCGGGCAGGGTTGTTTTTTTTAATTTCTCATATTTAGACAATGTACAGTATATCCTGTGTGGTGTTTCCAGTTATATTGACCAATAGGAGACAGGATATGACCAGTTTCATCCTTACTGAGAACTGTTAGGTGAATGTAGCCAGATCATATTCTACAGGATTCAAAGCCTCTATTGGGAGGCTTCATAGGAATTGTTGGAAAATTAGTTGGAATTGAGTGTGACACTGATTACAGGCTGGAACTGAACTCACCTCAACATTCCTCATAAGATCTTTAAATGACCCTTTCATCTCTATTACTATATTATATTCTCTGCATTTCAGCTTTTCTTTATATTGCCTTATTACTGATAGAATGATTTGGAAGTGCTTCTCTAATTACCCTCCAGAAAGTAAGCCCTACATTCAAGGGAAGGCTTTTTCAAGATGGTCTGTGTAAGATTGCATGTATTTCATATCATTCTGTTAGGGTCCATTGTCCATCCTACACAGAATCATTCAATCTCTCTCCTTCATTGGACTCTTAATATTTGTGTAAAATTTCTTATATTATTAATCTTTGATCACATCTGGAGGTGTCCTGGTTCTATCATCACCCATCTATATGAGGAGAATGATTGCCTTAGTGTCTAAACATCTCACTGAATTTAGAACTGTGAGAAAAAGTTTGTCTCTTTCCCTAGCATTAAATTGGAACAGAAGATTTCCTTGTTTCCAAACATTTGCAATGAACTATATGATTGCTTTGAAGCCAAACATGTATATATTACAGGCTGAAATGGTGCACCTTAGTTTCCCCTATAAATGAGCAGTCTTTGCCCTATTCCTTTTCCCCACCTTCTTGGTTGCCATTCAAAAGCTCACAAGAAGTCTTCAGTTCCAGAGGTAAAAAATCTAAGTGGAAGAAACAACCCTTTCCCCAAATTTAATCAACAAGGGTCACAGAAGTGACAAGCCAACAATAACAATGACAGTCTGCCAGCTGGCAAGGACTCTGAATGGAGCAATGCTGCCCTCTTGAGACAAGCAAAAGGGAAGACAGCTTTTCTTCTCCCCATCAAATTCTCCCAGTCTTCAGAAATACCTTAAAAACATAGAAATATAACTTCATTCATTTATCTCATTTATTCTGGGACTTTTTTTTTTTTTTTGTATCCTCTTGGTTCCCCACTTTTCTTTCCATTTTCTTATATTTGTTCGCTGCCAAATCTAAATTTACATTATTTTATTTGATGCTTTGGAGTGAGTATTGACTCTTAGTGACTGCTTGTGTCAACCCAGGATCCATCTTGAGACAGATTCTGGGCTGCCACAGCATGGGATGGGTAAGCTAGAGTAGCAAAGGGAGAATAGCCACAACAACATTATTTCACCAGTGGTCAAGGACAAGCTGCTGGCACCTAGAGGGGTGTGACTGGAATTTCCCGGCAGTTGAGACAGGATTGTTGACACTAAATGGGGCAAGATGTGAGTTTTAGTGTGGAGAGGGGAAAATCATGGGAATTCAGATTCGGATTTTCCTCAGATGTTCCAACATAACTACTCTAATAAAGTCTTCCTTTGATGGACTTTGTCTCAGAGTTCTGGAGAGTTTGGAGAGTTTACTTGAAACACTGACAGCTTGAACAAGTCCATGCAGTTTTTTGGCAAGATTTTTCTGACGTAGTTTGCCATTGCCTCCTTCCTGCAGCTGAGAAAGAGTGAGACCCAAGGTCACTCTGCCATGCTTAAGGTAGAACCAGAACTCATAGTCTCTAGCCTTATAGTTTGAGAGACTATACACCACCAGAACAAACTGGATCTCTTCTAAAGTTGCATTATCAAGACATAACAGCTGCCTTGTGAAAAGTTAGTTTGCATGCAGGCATTTTATTGAGGCTTCTATGAAGAGATTTCCCTGGGTTTCAATAATTTTGCCCATGGAATGCTTTGCTTCTGCTCTAGCAACAGATCTATATGCTCAGACTAAGCTACATTTGTGGGCAACGTGCATCTAATGAGGGATCTTAGTTTTCCAAAGCTTCCTGGAAAATTTTAGTACAGAGACTTGTCAAGAAGGTGTTCTTGTAGAATCTACTAAAGATAATGCCTACAGAGATTTCTTGGTACCTACTATCTGACTTTTCTGGTTGTTTTTTAGATTATTTAAATTAAATACCAACAAATGGGAAGATGTCTTATTGCAAAACAGAGAATGAATCCATGTCATTTCTTTTATTTCCAAGAAAACCTATAGCGTTTTTTTTTAGAAGAAAAAAAAACAGCAGCTCAATTTAGTTAGATGATTTATTTGGAAGAGTGTCTAGGAAAAGGCAAAGATATATGTTAAGGTAGTAAAGAGCATCCTGGGAGTAAAAGGTTTCTTACTCGTTTGCCTTTAGTAAATAGGAGTTTGGGATCTACCTGAACTACTAAGGCAGACATTTTGAAAAAGCTATCTGCAAATTTCTGTCATAATGCCAAATGTGCCCATTTTTCATTAGCACTAACCATGGCCAAATTAAGGAGATAAAACAGGCAGTGAATCCTTTTAATGAATGACAAATAAAACATTAGTATGATGAAAATAGCAACATGAAGAGAAAGAGAGTGGGGAGTGTTCAGTTGTCAAAAATTGCCCACTGAACTTTACAAGTATGAGAAAAATTTTATTCGCAATCCCACATCAATTTAGTTCCATTTTTTTTTCTTCTGCTCACTTTCTCTGCCTCTCCAGCAACCACCTAGATCTCAAGCTGATTAAAATTTTAAGTTTCAACCTATATTTTGCAATCAAATTAAAGCTTGGGGGGGGTATCTAAGGAAAGGTCAATTTCATTATGAGACATAATCCAAAATAGAACTTTAGATGTGTGTGGAATATCTTGCATCTAATCTTCTAAATTTAAACTTTAAACTTCTTCAGGTGGTTTTTTAATATATTGGCATATCATATAGATATTGTAATTGCAGGATAACCAAATATTCTGTCTACTAACTGAATCAATCCAAAATGGCAACTATTAGATTTCTACTCATCTATAAACAATCTTACAATATTTAAGCTGTCAAGTTAGACCAAAAGATGGGGATTTGGGGATTTAAATGAAACCAACAACCTAAAGTTACAATACTGTACTTGCAATTCCATCAAGGGCTATATTCAGTCCTAATCAAAGCAGACTAGGTTACACCTCATTCTAGGTCCAATTCAATAAAATGACCTTAAGAACCACTCTTGCTCTATTGAGCTTTATAAATATTTAGACTAAGATATTTGTCCATTTCAGAAGGCCTTTTCTCGCTGCATTAGGCTCCTCTACAATCACCTTTTTAAAAAAAAATCTTTCTCCTCTATCCCCTCCACTTTTTCTTATTTTGCTTCTTTCACCTAGCTCCATTTGTAATTTGACTATCTTCTCTCAACTAGGCTACTGACTTCTGGCTTTTCTGAGCTTCAAGAACTATTTTCAGAACTTGATCCTTGTGTAAAAATGGGGAAGAAATAGGATCAGAACACACTAACCATTCAAAAACACAAATGCAAAATACTCTGATACATACACTTTGAGACGTAGTTCTCCAATAATAGTAAACATCCTTCAAATATGCATTTATTAAGTAAAAATGTACATTTAGTTGTGGTTCATGAATACAACATGAAAACATAATTTGGAAAATGGATTGCTCTCTGCCCACATTGCTCTGATTCTGCCATCATTTAAGTAGCCTTAAAGTTTGACTCTTTCCAGCCCCTGGGATGAAGACTAGCTTTGCTTGACTGTCTTATATTTTAATGCCTTCTCCTTTCTTTGCTTTTATTTTATTGGTTTTATTTTATATCAGGGATTTTTACTAGCTTTTTTTTTGTAAGTCACCCAGAGTCAATGGAGTTGGGCAGCACTATACATTCCACTAAATAAATATATAATCTGATAATGGGAGAAAAACATTTATATTGAGAAAATTTGAAAGAAACGAAATAGAAAAATTTATGCTGACATTTTTTTTCTGCCTAGTCCAGGCAACATTACTTGCTTATCTATTGAATTCACATGGCCAGTGTTTTTCCTTCACTCAGAACCTGGAACAAATTGTGTTTTGCATACTATCATTGGTAGTTAATGTTGATTTTCTGGAATTGTACTTTTTCAGTAGATATGCATGGCTGTGCATAGAAGGAAGGCTGAGCAGTTATTTTAAAACATCCTATCCATAGAAACCTAATATGGCATGATTTTTCTAAACTTAGCCTTTTTTTCTAATAAACTAATTGTACATTTGTAAGGAAGATTTCTTTGTTAGTTTTTTTCAGATGCAATTGCATTCAAGCATAATTTCCCCACCTTAAATGTCTATCATCTGGAATTGTCAAACTACTTTTAAAATTATTCACAGGACTTTCTGAATCAACACTGACAATTTAGTTGCATACTGTAGCTAAATCCAGCTCAAACAACTCAGCACTACTCACATTTCTTCCTGACCATAAAAAATTAGTATTTATATTTTATATTTTGTAACTTTTCTAGCTTCCTTCTTAAAAGCAGTTTCTTGTATGAAATTTTCAGACTTAAATTATTAAAATGTTATCAAGACCGAGCAGAAGTGCCTAGTTTTTTTTTCTTTTTCCTTGTTGCTGAGTACGCTATTGTATAATTCAGGTTTTATTCCACTTTCTTCCTTAGCACTAATCTTCCCTTATTTAGGATTTCAAAAGATAAAGGACAATTACTTCCTCTTTTTGGTTTGAGTTTAACAACTAAAACTCTTAAAAAAGTGATTATCATAAGCAGAGAGCTCTCATTTATGATAATTTGTCCTCAACAACTCATGAAATTCAAGTTGTTGACTCCCTGTTTATTCGATCTTATGCCATTTATTGTATATTTAGTGTTGCTGAGATATAACGATGTCTTATCTTTTTTTTGCTTCCTTTATAAATGATAGAAAGAATTGGGGGTGGGGAGCTAGGAAGTATATCACTGGAGAAATTTGCCTGAAGTTATTGGCAACTTTAATAAGAGCTTCCACAATTTGGTCTATTCTTGACCTCTTCCCCCAGAATTTCCACTAAGATCTGAATAGCTAAAGCAGAACATCTGAGATCTCAAAGGACCATATAAATATGCATATGCTCCTTAGACAATCTGCCGGTGAGAACTTTATTTCTCTTCAGGACAACTCAGAACATGATGTATATGTTTATTTTGTTGTTGCTACTGTGCTTTTGTTTTGTTTTCCAGATTATATGTTTATTTTGTTGTTGCAGTTGTTTTGTTTTCCAGAGTCATAGATTAAAGGGAAATGAGGTAAAAAGTTCTTTCTGTCTATCCAGGATGATCTTCATTTAGAAGAGGTGATCTACATTGTACAAAGCAAGGTATTACTATCCAGCAAACAGAGACAAAGTTTCAAGACAGTTTCAAGAAAGCATTTACATCTCAAAACTTTTGCAAAGGTTCATATACCTCCAGAAATGACATGTGGTTCCTTAGGTTTGCTCCATTTTGGGATTCTTCAGTGATTCTTCTTCCTATATGACAGAATAACACAGTTGGAAGGGACCTTGGGGGTTTTCATGAGATAGGAATCACTCAAAAGTACTATTTTGCCTCTGATGTAATGCAACCTCATCATGGAATTCTACTGAAGTGGTTCATGAGATTACAACTCCCCATAGATGCCAGATGGAAAAAAATAGGAGGCACAGATCTCTAGGTCTAAAGGAAATATTCTAATCATGAGTTATTGTTGCCAATCAGTTTAATGGTGATGAGAGCAGTTTTGTCAGTACTAAAGGTAGATCCCTCAGCCTTGGACAGAAACATTCGTGTTGTTGCATGCATAGACAAAATAAAGATGAAAGTATTACCACTGGAAATGTGCACCAGTGACATTCAGCAGATAGGTAGGCAGAAGATACATTTACTTTTAACAGAATATATCTAAGAGTCTCTCTTAGAGTTTAGACACAGTTGCTCAACTGCTTATATTTCTTTTAAGCAAACTGGTCATTCCAATCTTAGTTATTTCAAAGGTTTTCATTCATTTGGCAGACTCTAGCAACAACAAATTTCTGTAAATTTACTCTTATGGCAAAAATAATAGTGAGGAAGCATTAAAAGCTCTGTTGGCTCTGTGGCTCAAGAGCCTGTGGATCACTCTATTTCTTTATGTTCAAGATAATTTGCAAGTTGATTTTCAGGTAGTTTTGCGCTTATTAGCCTGATCAGTCCTTGGCTTTTGATCTTATGAATATGATTTCTCAGTTCTCATAGAACTTTCTCTGTCTGATCATTCCAATGTACCATCTGATCCTGAGTTGCTTTGGTTAACCAAATGGAAATAAGTAACATCCTGGCTTTTCAGATTTAATAATGAACTCTAATTTTGGTTCAAAGTGGAAATCTTCCATCTTTTTAAGAAAACAATTTATCTATTTCCCTTTTAAAAGTGATGTAGGTGACAAAGATAAGATCTTCTTCTGATATATCTTCCAGACTTCCTGGGATTTTTTTCAGCCTATCTTGGTAAAGAATCTGGCTGCCAGTACTCTCCAGAGGCACAAAATAGTATTGGATCCAGTTTATACTGTGGAGAAAGGGATCTGCACCATTTTGAATCAGCAGATATAACATTTCTTTCAAGGATGTTAGCTGACTTCACCTCTATTTGTACCTCATTTCTACTTATGATATCTTGTAGTAAAGCCGGGAGCATTTCAAATCCATTTATTCAGGTCCTTAAGAATTTCTGATTTGGAAAGCTTCTTCTTCTTCTTCTTCTTTTTTTTTTTTTACTAATGCTGAATTCTGCATTTCTAATCAGGGAAACCACTGTCCTTTCTGTTATAGGTAGTGATTTGTTTCCCCATACAAAATAGAGGAATACTGGTTCCTGCATTTATCCAGCAAGTCAGTATTTTTCAACCTCAGCAGTTTTAAGATGTGTGAACTTAAACTCTCAGAATTGTCATGCTGGCTTCTCCCATCCTCTGAAAATTGCTAGATTGAGAAACATTGCCATTGATAAATTCTACCTGCATTCCCAGGAAATAATCTTTCCTAGATACTTCTCATCTGCTGATGGCATAAATAGGAAATCCAGAGGTCTGTTCAGATCTAACTAACATCCTAGATGGTTAGCCACAGCATCAATATTTGCTTCAGTGATTGATTGTAAGTGAACCTCTATTAAAATGACATACATTTCTCAGGTTCCAATAGGAATTAAAGTCTATAATTCCTAGTCCCTTTGTTAAAAGATTATACAGTAACCATTTGGGTTACACTGTCTACATTTGTCAGACATAAGATTGACTGGTTTGTTTCTTCAATGGATTGTATTGTGTTGCATAGTTTTATCATTTTTAATCTGTCCTCAGGAAATTGATTTGGGATTATCCTTTCTTTTAGGATGTACTAGAAGACCTAGAAGAAATACTGGTTTCATATAAAGTCCTTCTCTTCATCCGCTGTGTTTCTCCTGTTTTCCCCTGTTCCTTTCATTTATTATTTGGTGACGAAACAAATCATCATTCGCATTTCCCCAAATTCTCCAGTGAACTGGGACTATTATCATTACATTCTGTCTTGCTGTTATGATGCTTATAAAATCAATCAAAAGTATTTTCATTACCCAAAGCTATGTCTTAAGACTGAAGATGTCTCATTTCAAGGGGTACAATGAGTTTTTCACCAGCACTGTCTTTGGAAATAAGAAAATAGGAAGCTTTCTTGTAGGATGCATCCATCCTTAAGTGGGGGACACCTTGAGCTAAGAACAACGCTCCTCTTTTCTGGAGGGTCTGTGCGATTTTATTCAACTGCAGGCAATCACAGCATTTTTTGGAAGGATGCACTTGAAAATGGCAATCTTCTACCAATGCATTCAGAGAGACAGAGAAAACCTCTTTTAGGTACAAAAGAAAAGATTAATTGACAATTTTTATGGTACAATAAAGTTGTTCCTGGCTCTGAGAAGGTTGGGACAAGATGCTTGGCATTGTTTCACAGGAATCTTCTCAGCAAAACCACTTCCACTTCTTTTAGGTCTTTTGTTAGGAGCAAAGTTATTACACTGAATCATATTATTCTGTTTGCCAGTCAGAAAAATTATGATTCAATGCTTTGAACTTCTTTGCTTGTAAGTTATTCTTGTGTTTACTTTGATAGCTGCCTTCTAGATAAATGGATAAATGAGAGGGGGAAGAAGCCTGTCAGTAAACATGTGTTATTGCTGTGATTAACTCTGGGAATCATATACATTTTTCATGGTGTTCTTCTCCTGAGTTCTCAACCATATAAACACCCATCTTTTTCAAATATGCTTTTAGGGTAAGCTGATAAATAGTACTTCATTCTAAAGTGATCGAGAAAGCTTGCATGAGACAGGAGGAAAAACTGATGGTAAAAGAAAAAGAAAGGGCATTTGTGTTTGGAATTAGGTTGAAGTTTATTTTATCATAAGACTGCCATTCATTGGAGATGGTTTATCATCCATAATGATAAACAGATTTCCCTAATGAGAGATTGTGCTACAATTCAAAGATGCTAAAATGACATGGACAATAGGTTCTGAAATACTTCTTGTTGTGGTTCTTTAGGTACCTTCAGGATGTCGTCTTGTGAGCAACTTTCATCACAAGCATGGCAAAACAGAAACTAAGTGTTCAAAAAAGAAGCTTTATATGAAAGATTTTCCAAGCCACCCACACTTGCAATAAAGGATAATAGTGTAGGAAATGATCGGGCTGAGTCTAAGGGAGGAATCAAATTTGTCATTAGTCATGACTCTCTTCACACACACAAGAGATCTAAGTCCAGCCCACCTTGAATTCATTTTTCTCTTATCTACAGCTAATTTTACTTTGCCATTAGTAGTTCAGATTCTTTTACAGAGTTTAAGCTTGCTTAAGCTCGCACTAAATCTTTTGAACTATCTGGATCTCCTTATTTTCCTCATGCTTGACATGTAATATGCACGGTCTATTTCCTTCAGATTTCAGATGTTGCTATATTCTTGTTTCATATATAAGCAAATCCAGGTCTTGTTTGGAAGAAAGCTCTTTGGATTTCAGTTGAAATAGTATAAGAACAAAATGAAAGAAAAGGAAAGACAAATGCTGCCATTTGAGATTAAACTTTTGAAGTCTTTATTTTCTTTGTGGATAGTTATTTAAGAGATTGTTATGGCCATCCAACTTAAATACTGTGACTCTGGGTGGCTTGCCATTTTATTTGTATTTGTCAAATTTGGATACCTTTAGATCTTACTCCAGAGTGACTGGGCTATGTACAATTAGATTATAAAAACCTTATAAAACTTATAAAACTGTGATACATCAATAAAGGAGTCAGATAAGAACAGAAATGAAAATTTTAAAATTTTAAAGGTGGGGAAGGGCTACAGAGATGCCAACTAGAATCTCTTCCTGGACCCCACCTATGGAAATTCTTTAACTGACAGGATCTATAACATACTTTCTCTACTAGATCAGATCAGATGGGAAAATAGATGGTTCTTATAATCACCTGACCCCATGCCATTTAGGGTTTTAAAGGTAATAATTAACACCTTGCATTGGAGCCAGAAGCAAACTGGTAATTTCAGTTTTTCCAATAGGTTTTTTTTTGGTTTGTTGTTTTTTGCAATTATAGCTCCATCTCATTCTTCAGTGCATGAGCATTTCAGAGGTACAAAGTTCTGTTTGGGGTTTAAAAATGGCTAAAAGGAGAATGATGATGATAATGATGATGGACAAGATGATCATGAACATTATGAACATGATCATGCTTTATTTTTTTGGGGGGGAGGGGAATGAAAGCATTGCTTCATTTCTATTTTAGGAGGGGGCTGTATTTAAAAAGATGAGGTCTGGCCTGTTATTGCAGCTTGCAAGCTTTGAGTTGTCCAACCTCTATTTGGGCATCCTAACCAGAAAAGTAGGAGAAAAAGTTATAACAAAGGGCAGTGGAAAAAGTTTTCAATAAATACTCTATGTGATTAGAAAGCAGGAGACTCCAATTTTCCCAGCTGTGTGAACGATACCTGTATATTGTGTATATGTGTATATTCATGCACATACCTGGATTGCAAAAGTGTCACTAAGTCTTGGATGGGAGAAGAGTTATAGCCATAGCCCTATCTAACATATGTTATAGTGTGACTTCCCAGCAAGGTTCAGGAGCTTGAGGACAGAGAGAGTAGGGCAGCAGGCATCTTGTCTCCCTTCCATGGTCCAAATCTTTTAGCAATGAAGAAGGCTTCTGTATATAGATCTTTTTACTGTACAGAGCCCTTTAATTCACTTTGCTAATGTTCTTTGCATCATCCTTCTTGGCTTTGATTGCTGTGATAACTCTCCCATGTGGTCTTGGCACTGTACTTGCTGTAATTGCTGTGAATCCATAGAGACTCGATAATGGGCTATTGATGTTCATTGTGTTCTAATTCTCTCCTCACCACCTTTACATTTCCTGTCACCCATTGGCAGATAATCCTCAAGTGACCTTTTAGAGAAGTGCATCCATAGAAACAACTTGATAAGCAGAAGCTCCAGAAGTGCATCTAGAATTAGTAACTACTCCAGGTTGCTCTGATCACTTTGCAATGTGTCACTTCACATCCCTTAAAGAGACTGATTTGAGAAGTAAATGGAGTTGGAGCAGGTGAAACTTTAAGTAATTGCAAATTATTAGGACACTTCATGTTGTAAGGACTCTTCAAATGATTTTAAATTTCTCTGCACTAATTGTGATCAATGCTGTATTCATTTCTAATACCTCTTCAGATTGACAGCCTTGTTGTATTTTAGAGGCTGACATACAGAGCCAAAGTTTATTTAAATAAATTTTCTTTTAAAAAATATTACCCATTTATCTGCAAGATAAATAAAAATCCTAGGACATCACTTTTTATTATTTTGACTAACACAGTATTTTTCTACAAAACTGTATGCTCAAATTTATACCAACACTAAGTAGTAACAAGGGAAACTATCACTTACTTAGTATGTAGGTAAGGAAACTTACCAAATTTATTATATTTTTGCCTAAGTTAAAAGTATAAGAAAATATAAATATTTTCTCTTTGTGTATTAGATATTTTGCTAGACACAGAGTTGATAAGGTGGCTGAATGCTCTT
Source organism: Pseudonaja textilis (assembly GCF_049901715.1). Lineage (NCBI taxonomy): Eukaryota > Metazoa > Chordata > Lepidosauria > Squamata > Elapidae > Pseudonaja > Pseudonaja textilis. Next base: position 54,813,794 of record NC_141993.1, on the reverse strand, counting down.
TATCACCCATTATTTTCTAGTCTACTGGAAACACGTTTCCTAAGAAATACATTAATGTTAGATTCTGAATATGATCATTTTAGATGTTCATCCATCAAGATTAACGTACATAGGGAAAACCTAGTGATGTATACCTCTTTAAAGTATGCAGGTGGAGATTTAGTAATACTCTGAGCAGGCCAACACCCACTTCCTGGGTGGGGATGACATTGTACTCCTTCCATTGCCAGTCCATGGCAAATGCACCCTGTGCCTATACACTTTTCTGTTTCAGTTCAAAACTGCTGTTTTCTGACTCGAGGCATCTTAAGTCCTACAAGTAGATGATATCCAGTGTGCCATGCTAAACTAGTGACAGCCCCAGCTTTGATTGGCTGCAGTGCCTAGCATGCCTCTTCCCATCCAGTGATGAGTTACTGTGCTATACAGTCATTTCATCCAGAGCCATGAAGCTGTTAAGATTGTTTTGTTTTGTTTTATTTTGTTCTGTTCTGTATACTGATTGACAAGTGCTATATTTTAATAGTCTAACAGTAGATCCAAATCTGTTAAGTCAATGAACTTTCCTCAGTCCACCATTCAATCTTTGCCTCTCTTTTGGTTTTGGTTTCCCTTTTGGTTTCCATCCAGGCTGAGTAAAATATGTTACTCTACCTTTCCCAACTCTGTCCCAACTCTATTTTGTTGTGCCTTTAAATGTCATTGTAGGGTTGCTGTTACTTTTGTATTAGGAGTCTGAACTACCAGTTCTTCTTTGCTGTAAAGTTTCTCTGAGCACATAGAAGAACATGAGAAAAGGGAAGGAAGGAAGGAAGGAAGGAAGGAAGGAAGGAAGGAAGGAAGGAAGGAAGGAAGGAAGGAAGGAAGGAAGGAAGGAAGGAATAATGCTAGTGCAAACATCTGCAAAAGCAAAGGAAAAAAAACAGAAATTAATTAGAATGGGGTGGAAAAAGGCAGGCACTGGTTGCCCTGCCCATACAAGATCCAGCTAATTAGACCTGCCTTTCTTACATGGGTGTTAAGGGCAAGAAGTGGGGAGTAGACAGTCAAATATGTGGAGGTCACAATTCAGATTGGGCACCAGTTGACCTCTTTGCCAATCCATGGCATGATGCACTGAAATATTTGAAGTTGGCTTAAGAAGCATCCAGGTGCATCAGGGATCTCCATAGAATCACTGTATTATACACCCCATTTGCCACTGCAAGAATGAATGGACATTGTGTGCAGTTTTTATTTTATGTCATGTCATATATAGGAAAGACCTTAGAAAAATGGGCAAAGAGATGCTGCTAGGGAATGGCCACATAAGAGAAGGCATAGTCCACAGCTGGATAATAGGTGAGATGAAAGGGTCAGAAAGTTTTCCTAGTTTCTTGGGCTGCAAAGGAGACTGTGCGAGATTTATACTTCCAGACTTTCAAGATTCTGGTAATGTAGTCTTCTAACAAAGTGAAGTTAACTTATCTGGTCAGGTTTTCTATCTGGTTTACTTGGTAAGGCTGACAGTATAGGTATGAACCTATTGTTTGTCAGAAGCAGTACTTACCCTGCATTGAACCATTCTTCTCTTTGGGGGAAGCCTTTATATTTTATTCACATATTCACTCCACTGCTTTTTAGTGTCCCTAGTAAAGGATATGCTAGCCCTTTGTGTGATTCCTTCTGGACCTTTTACTATTTTCATAGCATTCCTTTACAGGTATCAATTTCCTTCTTTGCTACAGCAGGAACCATAACTGAAAAACTTTTTACAGAAAGCTATTCTCTAAATGGGGTAGATCTATACTAATGGTTTTTTTTAGTTTTCTTCTGATTGAAGCCTTATAGCACTAAATAACATCTCCCTATTGACCAATTATCATTTTCTTCATGACTACAATCTCCAAATTTGCTTCTTAAATGCATGCAACAGAACATGGTGAAAAATCTATAGTCTCATTACCCAACTATTCATTTCTAACATTAGACTCAGTATTGAAAAAAACATTTATACTTATATACATATGTAGACAGATACTATATCCTTTTGGAGAAAGCAAAGTAGTAGGGAAAAGAATTTAAAGACAGGAGGTAAGATAAAAAGAAATCTAAATAAATCTAAAATGTTTTATACTATCACATTTTTACTTATTTATTTTGTTTGTATCCCACGTTCATTATTTTTATAAGTCAAAGTGGCAAACTTAGCGATAGCACTTAGACTTATATACTGCTTCACAGTGCTTCACAGCCCTCTCTAAGCAGTTTACAGAGTCAGCATATTGCCCCCCAAAATCTGGGACCTTGTTTTATCAACCTTGGAATGACAGAAGGCTGAATCAACCTTGAGCCTGGTGATATTTGAACTGCCAAATTGCAGGCTGTTGGCAGTCAGCAGAAGTAGCCTACAGCAGGGGTCCCCAACCACCGGTCCCCGGACCGGTACTGGTCCGTGGAACAATTTCTATCGGGCCGCCGGTTTGCTGGGCGCTGCCATCTTGTTTTGATGAAAAAGTGCTTCCAGTGAGCTTTTCCGGGTAGAAAGAGGTGTTTGGGTGCTGAAAGAATCCTCGCGCCTTAGTTTCATTGAGGGGGGGCAGCTTCGAACAAAACTAAGGCATGAGGATTCTTTCAGCACGCATGGCAAGGCGAGCCGAGCGACCGTCCCAAAGCCGTCACGAAGCCCATCGACACAGGTACAAAGGAGGAGTTGAAGGTGGCGGGGAGAAGCGGAGGACGGTTGGCTGGCCGGTCGCTCAGCTTGCCTTGCCATGCGTGCTGATGCCGGTACCGGGCCGCGGATGATTTTGTGATGCCGGTACTGGGCCGTGGCACAAAAAAGGTTGGGGACCACTGGCCTACAGGACTTCATTTTAACCACTACACCACCACGGGTCTACCAAATATTCCTTCCTTCTCTTATTTTTTCCACAACAACCTTGGGAGGTGGTTGGGCTGAGAGAGAGCAGCTGACCCAAAGTCACCTAACCAGTTTTCATGCCTAGTGCAACACTAGAATTCACAGACTCCTGGTATCTAGCCTTTTGCCTTAATCACCAGACCAAACTAGCTCTATACTCACTATATCTTTCCATAAGTTTCTATCCTTGCAAACCTTCATAATTTCTATCATGGCCATACACCAATTTCTAAATTGTGAGAATGTAGTTTATGTGATATCATCATAATCTATAATAATAATGTTGAATTATTGTTTCTTCTGGTAGCTAAAGAAAGTGTGACACTTGAGTTTACACAGAGCTTGCAAGATGCCAGAATATTATTTTGTCATTTGAAAGTATTCAGTTTTAAATTTATTTTTTAAGAATTATATAATACAAATGTGTGAACACCCTGAATATAATCTTTTTTAGGTTAAATGCTAATATTAATATTCTTAAATGCTAATATTAAATATTCTATTCTTTATTAAATAGCTACTAGCATTGTGTTCATATAATAGTAACAAAGCTTCTCATGGATTCATTCCATTTATATTTCAAACAAAAGCAAATAGCATGATTGCATTTCTTTAGCCTCATTCATTGCAGCACTATTAAGTTCCTTTCCTCTCCTCTCTTCTTCTCTTCTCTCCTTATAGATTAATATTGCTCAGTCTTCATATCTCAGTTGCTGTCATTCATAAAAATATAAAATCCATGTGTGATCTCTGTTGGGTCCATATGTTTGACTTCAAGATACTGACAGCCCATAAGGTCAATAGACAGATGGCTAATGTGCTGAAAATTGACAGAGCATAAATTCAACAGTGATATCCATCATTCAAGCTGACAGGCAAAATAATTATTAACTTTTAAAGTCCAAGCAATAACACCCCTCTCTTTTATGCTGGCTATAGCATTCTTTCTCCAGAAGGTTCAGTGAGAATCTGAAAATAAATTCAGTGGAAAAAATCTGTTGTTGTGGCTGTTTTGTGGTCGTTGTTGGTACTGATAATAATTTTGAAACCTGGCAATAAGAAACTGTGAATCTTGGCTGTTCAGGACTCAGGAAAAAAACTTTCTCTTTATACAGAATTTCCACTGAAAGGAAATGCCATTTGATCTGGAGTGCTTAATATTATGGTAATTACATTACTATAAGATACAGCCTTTGCCTATTCCCATGCACCTTTAGATGAAAGTTTCTCAATCTTGGCACCTTTAAGATGTGTGGACTTATATTGGCTGGGAAATTCTTGGAGTTGAAGTCCACGTGTTTTAAAGTTGTTACAATTGAAAACACTGATCTAAAATGCCCATTGTCCACTTTTGGAAGGTATGTTCATAAATGTTATATTTCCTAGCTGCCCTGCTTCTAGACATCTAATTCAAATGATGTGAATATAGCCCAGTCTACCAAAACATAGCTATAAAAGTCAGACTAGAGATACAAATTATAATAGGCAAGAAAGTGGTAAGAGAATACCTGTTCACTCTAGGTGAGTTCAAATCACTAGGACTTGATGGATTACATCCCAGAATTCTAAAAGAGCTGGCAGACATGATCTTGGAACCATTGAACCATATCTTCCAAAGATCCTGGAGAACCAGAACACTACCAGAGGATTGGAAAAGAGCTGATTCCATCTTCAAAAAAAGCGGGGAGGGGGACAAATTCAGAAAACTACAGATTAATCAACCTGACATCAATAACTGGGAAAATCCTGGAAAAGATAATCAAGCAACAGATCTGCAAACACCTAGAAGCAAACAAAGTTATAACAAAACTCAACATGGGTTTGTCAAAAACAGAACATGCCAAATAAATCTTATTTAATTATTTGACAAAGTGACTAAATTAGTGGACCAGCAAAATGCAGTAGACATAGTATACTTGGATTTCATTAAGGTATTTGACAAAGTAGACCATAACCTACTTCTTGATAAGCTAGAAAAATGTGGGATACACAGCATCACCACCAGATAGATTCGTAACTGGTTGATAAATCACACTCAGCATGTGGTCCTTAATGAAACTACATTTATGTAGAGGGAAGTAAGCAGTGAGGTACCCCAAAGTCCCATTTTAGGCATAGAACTTTTCACTATCTTCATCAATGATTTAGATGAGGAAATAGTAGGAGAACTCATCAAATTTGCAGGTGACACTAACCTTACAGTAATAGCCAATGCCCCAGATGATAGGCTCAAAATCCAAATGGATCTCAACAGACTTGAATATTCATTCCTATCCAACAAAATGAAATTCAACATAGAGAAAAATAAGGTCTTACACTTAGATAAGAAAAAAACAAAAGTATAGGTACAAATTGTGTGGAACCTGACTCAATAACAGTAATTGTGAGAGGTATCTTGGAGTCCTAGAGGACAATTATCTAAATATGAGCCAGTAGTATGCTGCAGCAGCCGCCAAAAGAGTCACTGCAATCCTAAGTTGCATTGCAGAGGGATAGAATCATGACCAAGTACTAGTACTGCTCTACAAAGCTTTAGTAAGACCATATCTGGAATACTGCATCCAATTTTGGTCACACATCATAAAAATAGAAGTTATGACTTTGGAAAGAGTGCAGAGAAGAGCAACAAAGGTGATTATGGACCTGGGTGCTAAAACATATGAAGAAAGATTGAAGGAATTGGGCATAGTTAGTCTAGTGAAAAGAACTAGATGTGACACAATAGCAGTGTTCCAATATTTGAGGAGCTGCCACAAAAAAGAGGGGGCCGATCTATTTTCCAAAGCAGCAGAAAGCAAGACAAGAAACAATGGATGGAAGCTAATCAAGGAGAAATCCAACCTAGAACTAAGGAGAACTTTCCTGACAATGAGAGCAATCACCAGTGGAACAGCTTGCTTTCAGAAGTTGTGGCTGCTCCATTAATGGAGAGACCGGAAAGTCATTGTCCACTCTCTTAAGAACGGACTGGAGAATCACTTGTCAGAAATGGTATCAGGTCTCTTGTGTGAGCAGAGGGTTGGAGTAAAACAGGGGTATCAAACTGGTGGCCCATGGGCTGGATGCATCACATGCAAGCCATGCCCACCCCAGCTCTGCAAATGGGCAAAACATTGTGAATTGTCATGTGGCAGCAACATAAAGCAGTGAGTTTGACATCCGTGAAGTAGAAGATCTCCAAGGTCCCTTCCAACTCTGTTATTCTGAATGATCTGATTCATACAACACCCTCATTCAAAATCAACCAACCTACATTTTGGCTTGGTTTATGCACCAAGATGTATTGCTTTGTATATTGTAACAAAAGGTACAACATATTCAACCAATAGTAATATATTCAATATTTTGATGATGTTAGCATAATGTACACATTTAACCATAGAGGGATATTTTGATACTTATAGTAAATGGATTTTTCTCATCAAGTAAACAAATTGAACTAGTTCTAAAGTCACACTACTGTACCAAGAATTAAACAAATACTATAGCCATTACTAGCCAGGTCTGCAAATCTGCTTGGAAGATTGGAAAACCAAATGTGTTGGTTTCTCAGTGTTTTTTCTATCAGGCTAGGTCTAGATTCCTTTGCTCCAAGGGTAAGATTTATGCAAATTGTTTTTGTATCCTGCATCAGGAGGAAAATGGAACTTGTAAAACATGACAGCAGGAGGAAAAAAAACATCCACCAGTTTCAGTAGCAGGAGGTTCAATTCAATTTTCAGGCATATTTTCAGTCATGTTTAGTAATGCCTCTGTATCCTTCCTTTTCACAAACCTGAAGTAAAAAAATATCCTGAATGGCAGACCAGCCAAGGAATGTTCCAGAAAAAGGAGGAAAAACTAAACCTCTCTCTTTTTTTCCCTCCTCCCTCCCCCTCTCTCTCTCCCCTCCCTCTCTCCCTTTCTCTCTTTCTCCATACATACATTGTTTTTAGTCTATCTGATCTTACAATGCCACTGAAAAATATTGTTTGTTTTACTATTCATCTTATTTTTCATATTTCAATAATACTGGATATTCTTATAAATGGTAGATTATTAATTATTATTAAAGTGGCTTAAAATATTCTGGTATCTTCCACCCCCTTAATAAGTATGAAGTATGAAATAATTTATTTGTGGGACAATTCCATAGGATATGAAAGAACATAATTATTAGCTCTGAGAGTCCATTGAATATGCGCCTGCATGATTCTCATATTGCTTTGGAAATCACGAGGGCATTACATTGTACAGCTACCTTATTAAATTGCTCTTGAAAGACTAACGGGTGGCAGGAGGCTTTAATTACAAACTCAACATGAATTTGATGTGATGCACATGCTCCTCCTAATCACAAACCTGCAAAGCACTTTAAATTTAATTTTAATCATGGGACTGGTTCAGTATAAGTCAATGGGACTACTCTAACATTACAGATTGTTCAGAGGTATTTCTTACATAAATGTTCATTTGAAGAGTTCTCCCATAAGTCACTTGAGTGGCAAAGAAATCATAATGCAGGAAAGATTTATACCTGAATCAGTTTGAAAGTAGAATACAGATAAACTGAAAATTCAAGCTATTTATTAAATGACAAGGACCAAATGCCTTCTCTCTCTATTTGTCCAGTGTCCTCTAAAGTGGACAAAGTTAAGACACTGTCAATAACAACATAACTCATGAATCTCATGTCTGAAATGTCCTGTATTCATGTTCTGACTTTCATGAATTGAAAAGACTCTTTGGAAAAGCTACTGTAGTAAACAGAGCAATTTCATTATCAAAGGTTCAGACATATAAGAAAACTTTAATCTATTACTCTACATAGTGACAAGAGAGAAAAAGGGGGAAGGAAGGGAGAGGGGAGGGAGAGGAAGAGGGGAGGGAAAGAGAGAGGGCGGGGTGAGAGACTCAGTTTGCTTATCATTGAGCTGTAATCATTGCCCACATTATTTTAATTTTTTTAGATATATTTTTCCATTGCCCACATTATTGTTGGCAGAGAAATATTCAGCACCAATTCAGGCCCCAAATAACCTTTTTGTGAATAGACAATCTGCTACCCCTCCCGCCCAAGTATATTAGGACTTGCAGGAGCCCAAAGAATGAGAATTTGGCTTCCTGGGAAGCCTTATGGCACTTACCCGCCAGAGGGAGGGCTCATTGGTCCAACTGCCAGCATTCTCTTCAATCCTGTCCCTCAAAAGATTCTTGGCATCCAAGGTCAATGTAGGGCTAGATCAGCATGTCTCGGTCTCCAATGTTTTCCCTTGCCAAAGACCAAAATGGATATTTCCAACCTACAGGGAGGAAGGTAGCATGGCCCAATTTACAGGTGCCCTCTAGTCTAAGATATTTCAGCCTTGTTCCTGAGATAATGGTGAAAGTGGGTCTGTAACATCCCTCTTTTTCAAATATACAGGGCAAAAAAGCTCTTCAAAACCCTCTCCTACTTCTACAAAATCCAACTATCATAGAATATGGTTTGGCAGGGCTGTCTGTGCCAGGGCCAGCAGTGTGGGATCCTGCCAGTCTAGGTGCCCACATGACTTCCTCTTTAAGAAGACCTCACTCTTAGACCCACCAACCAGCAGTGATTAAAACCTGGTGAGAACACTCAAAAGGTTTGGATTTAGATGTTGGAGAAAACAACTGTGTGGGATTATACTCTTTTGCTTATGTGTTTGCATACCAATCTTAATAGAACTCATAAAAGAAATCATAAAACTGGGAAAATATATTTTTCTTCTCTATTTGCTTTTCAATTCTTCCTTTGTTCCTTACTTATAGATACACATAATAAATGTTTGAACTCCCCACATCCTAAGGCTGTCTCCATATATGGTTATATTTAGCAACTTGTCCCGATTTACCTTTTTGGCACCTTTCCCCCCTGTTATTTAATTTCAATTTCTCTGGATTGCATATAGATGCTTTTCTTCCCATGCTACAAGCCTGTGAGCACAGTGATATGAACGGCAACAAGCTACTGCAACGGGCTTATTTGTCTATTTGAGTCGTTTTAGGCTTTTCTCATGAACTAGAATATTGTCCAAACTTTATTGTTTTGTAGTCTTGATATCTTGTACAGAACTGACAAATTAGACACAAGATCATATATGCAAGAAAAGTGTACATCATCAAATTAATAATAGAACCTAACAGGAGCTTAATGAAACATTAGTGAATATATTTAAAAGCTACTTTTATTGCAGCCCTGTGGACCCAGCCTTCTGGGAAGGGACAATGCCAGAATGTTTATAATGAGTAAGAAAAAAAGCTGTTACCCCGACATTGGTGATCCAGATTTGCCACCTGGAGTACCCCAAAGTAAGAAACACTTTGTAAGATTTTTATTAACGGCTACATTACCAATCTCAGGATCGGAATGATTTTTATTTGAATAAATCATGGTGCTATTGATTGAATGAATGTGTGAATAAATGTTTTTCATAGGAAGTTGTTTCAAGAATTAATGGGTAGCATTCTTGACTAATGAAGTTTCTTGAAAGTGATGGATTCTTTAAATTAATTATCATGGCTGCCTAATTGATTGTAAAGGCACTTCTTGTGAGTAACTTAAATTGAAACACTATCCAATTATTATTATTTACACAGCTTGTTTGATCGCTTATCTCATCAAAGCGAATTTTCGCAGCTCACAACAAAGCAACCCAGTGATAATACGTTAAAAACCAATATACAAACATATAAAAGACATCCATAATCAATTTAAAACAAAATAATATGACCAGCAACAGAATCTATTCTTACATCAGCTTACTATTGCCAGACTCCCAAGAGCTGCAGCAAAGCATGTCTTCAAAGCTTTCCCAAAGGCTGGGAGGGTTAAGGCCAACCTATGATCCAGGTAGATGATGATGCACAGGGTGGGCACCACAACAGAAAAGACTGTCTTCCTTGGCCCCACCAGATAGCAATAGTAGATAACAGATAATCAGAGTTGGAAGGTTCCTTGTAGTTATCTAGTCCAACCTCCCACCAAGCAGGAGACCCTACACCATTTCTGACAAATGGCATTCCAATCCCTTCTTGAAAGTCTCAAGTGATGATGCTCCACAACTTCTGAGGGCAAGCTGTTCCATTGGTTGATTGTTCTCACTGCCAGAAAGTTTCTCCTTATTTCCAGGTTAAATCTCTCCTTGCTCAGTTTACATCCATTATTCCTTATCTGGCCTACAGGCTCTTTAGAAAATAGCTTGACCCCTTCCTCTCTGTGGCAGCCCCTCAAATATTGGAAGACTGCTATCATGTCTCCCCTGGTCCTTTTCTTCACTAGACTAGCCAAGCCCAGTTCCTGTAACTGTTCTTCATATGCCTTAGTCTCCAGCCCCCTAATCATCCTGATTGCTCTTCTCTGTACTTCTCAACATCTCTTTTATAGTGTGGTGACCAAAACTGGATGCAGTACTCTAGATGTGGTCTTACTAAGGCTTTATAGAGTGGTATTAGTACCTCACTTGATCTTGATTGTATCCCTCTGTTAATGCAACGTAGGATTGCATTAGCTTTTTTGGCAGCTGCTGCACACTGCTGGCTCATATTTAACTGATTGTCCACTAAAACTCCAAGAGCCCTCTCACAGTTACTGCCATTGAGCCTGGTTTCACCCATATGTGTACATTTGGTTTTTCTAGCCTAAGTGTAGGACTTTACTTTTCTCTACATTGAATTTCATTTTGTTAGATATGGCCTAGTGTTCTAGTGTGTCAAGATCCATCTGATAGCATTTAGTCTTATATGCAGCTTCACCGCACTTTACAGCCCTCTCTAAGTGGTTTACAGAGTCAGTGTATTGCCCCAACAATCTGAGTCCTCATTTCACTGAGCTCAGAAGGATAGAAGGCTGAGTCAACCTTGAGCCAGTGAGAATCAAACTGCCAAACTGCTGGCATCCAGCAGTCAGCAGAAATAGCCTGTAGTACTGCATTCTAATCACTGTACTACCACTACTCTACAGAACATGACATTCTTCTGTAGATAGAACTCATAGCATGCCTTTCCCAGCTAGTTGAACATAAAGGGGTGTACCCACAGGGAGATGATCCCTCATATAATCCAGTCTCATACCATAAAACTAGGATCTTGAATTGAATCAGGAAGAATATTGGAAATCAATATAGCTCACGAAGCAGAAGTGTAACATGCACTGAGAAAGAAATGCTCATAGTTGCCCATGCTGCCCTATTTTGCACCAGATGCAGCTTCCAAATACACTGCAAGGGCACATTACAATAATCCATATCAGAGGTGACCATAGTATGAGTGTCTGTGAGCATAATCTCCAGGTCCTGGGAGGTAAGCAATTATAACTCCTTATAATTATTCTCCAAAGTTGCATAACAATAATATCTTAAACAATTCAACAGATGGCACATTGAAATTAACTTTTTGCAATTATAGTGTCCCTTTTATCATGAGTATTTTTAATCATTCCTTTCAGCAGTGTAAAGAGGCTTGTCCTTCATAATCATTATGTACAAATCAGCATATAGCTCAAAAGATGTACTCACAAAAAGACTCAGTTTTACAGGATTCCTACTGTAATCTCATAACACATACTGTGAACACAGGAAATACTTTATTCATTTGTCATGTTATTTTTGTACATAAGAAAAAAGGAAAGACTGAATCATAGTCTGATTTCTGCTCCATAAGGCTTAAGTTGCCCATAAGATCTGGTTTGAGCTCCAAATCCTTCTTCTTGTAACACCATCCAAAATATGGTCTACTTTCTAGTGCTGACAGAATCAAATATTTTTTTTAAAAAAAATCCAAAACTGTGAATCTACCATCTTTGTGCAAGTGGACTACCATCTGGCCTAGTCCTCAAAATCAAAGAAGGGAAAAAAGGAAAAAGTTCCTTGAAATAAAGGTTAGGTGGCAAACCTAAGTTACAAGTTCAGCCTCACTGAGATCAATGGAAAATGCAGGTGACAAATGCATACAGTTTGACTTGGTTTAATACTAGTGTTAATCAAAACCTAACTTGCAATTTCTAAAGCATTTCCTCCAGAGGAGTCTGTTTTTTACCTTATTGGTGTCTGTTTTTTTAAAATATCTTAGTAAGCTATTTAAGCTTACAAGTTGCACTAGACTTATGATTGGTCAATTAGAGACCATTCAAAGCTAAGCCAGAGCCAACCTGCTAAAAAAGATACCTACAACCGAGATCTGAAATTCTGATGAGTGCCCCCTCTAAAGTTACATGACTGGATTTGAGGTGGTCAGCAACTGGCCCTCACTTATAGCTGTTTGCAGCATCCCACATCATGTGACTGTGATTTATGTTTTTTCCCCAAACCAGTGCTTACTTCTGATTTTCAGCAAAAAAAGGCCCCATAGAGAACAATGGGTTTGCTTAACAACCATTGAAAGCAAATTAAAATTTGGTCAATCACTGGTCAAAATTGGGTCAGTTTACACCACCATATAATGGCCAGGCTCCATTACAGCCATAGTCAAAGACTGCCTGTACTTGATTATTTAAAGGTATTACTAGTGATGTCATTTACCATTCATTTCTGTTATCCTGACTTCTGTCCAATGACTAATGGCAGAGGATCCCTCATGGTTTCCTCCTGTGGGATTTAATTGGATAATGGGAAGACAGGGAGAGGGCAGACTACTGGCAAAAGTTTGTACAATGATTGCATGTCATTTGGCCATTTCACAACTAAATAAATGCAGTAATCAACATTCAGCCAATGAAAACAGTATCAACATTCTCTCCCCAGTTGGAAGTACTTTTAAATTCTCTTTTCACATTGAAAGAAAGCTGCCTCCCATCCCACCTCACCAAAAAGCCCAAGGAACATTTTCAGTATAATAGTCCTTCTCCATATCTAAAATAGGTGGGTTTTTTGAATTACTTGCCTTTGCTTCCTACCAAAGCTTTCCATTTGTTGCATGGGACCTGCATGTTCTCTCTTTTTCTTGATACAATACTACTGATGCGAATGATCAAATATTGACCTTTATTTTTCTTTTTGTGCCAAGGAAGAGTCTGTTGATTTGTGTTACCAGTTTAACAGATGGAGAAAATTAGGAGATATTAATGATAGAGACAGAGATATTGCAGCAAAACTAAAACAGTAGATTTTTTTTATAAGAATCATCTTCTCTTTTTTTCCAAAAGATATTTTATCTACTGTATATTTATAATGAAAAAAGTTTCCAAGATTTATTTTAGTTTCCTCTACTTCCTCCAAGATAGAAGTGTAGATGTCAATCATTTGTTGTGTGCAACCAGGGGTGAATATAGAATTTTCAATTGACAAGAACAATTTCATACATAAGACTTTCTTTCTGCCCACTCCCAGATCAAGTATAAGAATAGAAAAATACTGTAGAACTGTATCAAACTCTATTTCATTGAGGGCTGCATCAGGGTTGTGTTTGACCTTGGGGAGGCCAGGGAGGCATGGCCAGTTTGACATCACTCGTGTTGAAGGCACCTGTGGTCCGAATGCTCTGCCAGTAAAAATGGGTTCCCGAGCTCTGTTTTCAGCCGTGATGGCCTCCTGCAGCACTCTGCCAGCAAAAACTGAGTTCTCCTGAGTTCTGTTTTTGCTTGCAGAGGGCTGCAGGCCAGATCTTCACTGTTTCCAAGGCGGCCCCATGGGCCAAATCTAAGTCCCCCATGGACCAGATCCAGCCCCTGGGGCTTGAGTTTGACACCCTTACTGTAGAGTTTCAGTGATTCCTTTGTAGCTCTTTGACCTCTTTCTTTTTCCTTTTATGAACCTGTAGTCCCTTAATTTGGGAGAGTCAGAGAGAGTGGATGGAGCTGAGCATTTACTGGCCAAATGCCTTTCCTGATGCCTCTGTGGAATTCTCAGCACATTTTTTTTCTTTGTTCAGAGAAAACAAGAGAAACATCTGCCACTACCTAGGATTGAGCCTTCTGACAGGGAGGCGAGCATCTTCACCACTAGGCTACCACATCAGTCATGATGTTCTTTGACTTCCTTATTTGTCTGATAATGTTCAATAGTATGGCTCAAAGTTGTACCCATTTCTATCTTACCCATTTTGAGTTAATGAAATTTCAGGGATTAGAATAAGGCCAAGGAAATCCCCATATAATGAACATTCTATAGCTGTGTGGCAAATAGAACTCCTATGCACCTTAAGGTTCAGTGAGCTTTCTATTTAGAGACAGCAATGCTTTAAATAGAATTTATGTCTTGACTGAAAGATTGTATTACACTTTTGCACGGACATGCAATTTCATACCAACATTAGATGTTTATCTGCTCTACTCTGATGGTTCAGAACATAATTTGATGTACTTTTACTATGTTTCTGGGACCTTTTACTAATTTGAAAAAAGAAAAATTCATTCACACTTCTCTCTTCTACAATGGCACAAATAAGAAAATGGTTGATCTTGCCATGCAAATATTAAGGAAACTATAGAAGAGGGTAATGTTTACATTTGTTCTGTGTGTGAAAAACCATTGTAGAGTGTTTTTATCCTGCGAGGTTCTGAGAAATATCTTTGCCTTGTGTCCCTTCTCTAGGCTAATTTTCTTTCCATTGTTCTGCAGTTTTCAGTACTTATGAATTGGTTTCACTGAGAACTTACAGTGAACAACAGTCTGCCTACATCATAGGACAAGATAGGATATGTTATACAGTTTACTTCTTGTCTCATTTGCAAGTTCCTGGAGGAACCCCATTCAATCTTGATGATTTTTACACCATGCATGTTCAGATCTATCAGTGCATTGCTTTCATTTTATCCTTGGAAATGTCCCTCAATATCTCAATACAGCTGTTCCAGGGATAAAATTGATAATAGAATAGATCCACTGTGAGATTAAAATTCAATTAAGTCTTTTAAAAGTTTCTTTAATGTAAGCTATTGTCATCAGTATTTGAACAGATTCTTCATCAAAAGATAGTACTGGACATATTAGTGAACAATATTAGAAACTATATACTAGGTATCAAGTGAATAAGAAATTTCTGTTATATACTGATAATGGGGAGGTGGACTGGAACTCTGGTCTGTAATGCTAGAGTGAATGTAATTCACAAGTATGCAAGTCTGGCCCTATTTTCATTGATGAAGAGTTGGATAAAGTGCAAGCTCAAAAGATAGATTATGGTATTGCTGTTAATATGCAATTTAAAGAGGCAATTCCACTATCTCTGGAAAGGGTATCTCCATCAGACTTCTCTTACTATTTATCTTCATTCATTCTACCAAGTTGCAGCAAAGGGACAGATGAGAAGTATGGTGATATCACTGTCTCTACTGAAAGACTGTTTTTAATTGAATTCCATCACTTTTGGACAGCTATTGTAGGAATTTTATAAATAAGAAATAGAAATGGTGCTTTTTGTAGGGAGGGCCAGCAACTGGAATAAATAAAATAAAGCAAATTAACCATTTCATTATTTTTAATATACAGTAACTCAGTTCAACTTATCACTGTGAAAAATTGCAGGACACCTTTACAGGAAGGTTGGAAAACATTCCTTGTTGAAAAACACAGTTTTGACTCTGCAAAGGCCCAACAGTGCAGTTGATACAGAACACAAATCCCAATCAGGCAGAGTATTCAATTACTGGGAAAGCAGATGCAAAGTCCTGTGCTAGCCAAAGGGAAAAGCAAAAGCACTTTGGATTGCTGTGTGCTAGGCAGACTCCTGTGGTGCATACTTACATGCTTGCCTAAACAAAGAAGTTTTTGTCTCTATAGCATCCTGAATGCATGCAAATGTACTAGGTTCCCTTCTGGGCAGTAAAATAATTCTCCCAGTTTAGAGGAATTGAAGTCCCACTTTATAAAACATTATTGCAGAGTGTGATCAACTGAGTGACAGTTTTTACCTGAGGCACTGCAGGAAGCAGTATACTGAAGAGGGTTTAAGGAGATGTAGCTCCACACTCAAGGGTGGCATCTTTCTGGATGCATTGTGCTAAATCTAATCCTGATCATGTGATGCTGCAGTTAGCTTCTTCAAAACAAGTTGGCAGAGGATGAATTTGTTTTCTAATTTCACACTGACTCAAAATATGGGTTTGATAATGCAGTTAGGCATTGTTCAAAGTTTGAATCAATAGTCTTCTAATATACTTCCTTTTTTAAGTTCAAGGAAAAACAATCTAATATCCTCCAGATGTTTTGGATTTTGCTTTCCATGCACTCCAGGAAACATGGCCATGGTGACTGATTATGTAGCTAAAACCATCTGAGACACTAGGTTCCTGTTACTATTTTATATAACAATATGTACTTTTTACTTATTTTAAAAAGTGCAAATCCAGACATAATAGAGCCCTCCTATTCATCTGGTTTAGAGGGATCATAAACATTTTTCTCCAAGAGCTATTCTTACAGCATCATTAATTAAGAGGAAACTCAGTTTGATGTAGTGCCTAAGCCACTGCAGAAATTAGGAGACTGTGAGTTTTAGGCCTCCCTTAATCACCCTGCCAGACTTTATTGTGATTTTGGACCAGTCAATTTCTTTCAGCCCAACCAACCTACCTCCAGGCTTGTTGTTGTGGGGAAAACAGGAGTCAGGAAAATCATGTATGCTCACCACTATCATTTGACCAAACAGTTAATCATTTATTATTAACTCTGACTCTGTTGTTATATCCTCAAGCCCCCATTCCTTTAATCTAAAACTATCTACTATTGACCTCACCCTATTCCTAAAAGGTCTGTAAGGGGTGTGCATAAGTACACAATAATGCCTACCATCCCCATCTTATTACCCCCTAATTCCTAAAAATATAAAAAGTAGAAAGAGGTGTAGCAGAATCAGGCTTGTAAGTTTCTATTATATCTAATTTCAATAAAAGTAGTTTTAGTCTTCCTGTTCAATTTCGTGGTCTAGTGTACTCTGACCAAGAGCTGATCCTCTTAATTAAACCACACTATTTTATTGCCAATATCTTTTGTTGATAATGTATTGGAGAAAATGTACTTTTTCTGCCCTGCAAAAAGTTTGTAGATGTATTTTCTAACTTCTGTAATGCTTAAATCAAGATATTTTCAACTTAGCTATATTAGGAATAGGTACATAGATCATTTTATAGAAAAATTTGCATTTTGTTAATGGAGTCACTTTTAATGCAGTTTTCATCTAACCTGCCAGAATTGGAACCTGTCACTGTGAATCCATGAACTATTGATCTGACTGAAAATGTGGCTAGGTGCCTGTTTCTCCTGAATTATGTCCCTATCAAAATAGGAAATCATTTTGTTCCTAAAGAAGCCACTCTTTGTCAGACCAGATAGAATGGAGATATCAAATGATTCCTTTTATGGATCCATTTACTATTACAAAGTATTTAGGAGACCAGGAGGCAGCTCATTCAGTTGTACATTTGCTAGTTATGGATGTTAATTGTAATATTGTTTGAGAGAAACACAGCCATTTCTTTTTTTTTATTTTTGCCTCTTTCAGAAAAAGAATTTGCAGAGAAGAATGTTTGGCATTTTGCTATCACAACAGAAAAGTACTATACTGCACAAGAAATCCTTGGACTAAAATCCCAGCAAAAACAATGGATTAAATTCCCGATATTTCCAGTGATTGAAAACAAAGAATAACAATCTGTTATTACAAATCAAGTCCAACAAGAGAATATTTTAAATGAATGTACCAGTTCTGGAAGGAACAACATGAAGAACAGAATGGAGGCATGGGAAGACAAAGTACTACATGGCCAGTATATTTTAAAAAAATAGCAGGGAAAGGAGATAACAACAAGACCTGGCAATGGCTAAAAGCATGAAAGTTGACGAAAGAGAACAAGGGACTAATTCTGGCTGCACAAGATCGAGTCTTAAGGACAAGTGCATACAAAGCCAGAATTGAGCAACAGAGAGTAAGTGCTGCCTATGCAGAGAAGCTGAAGAAACAGTGGACCACCTGGTAAGCTGATTTACCAGATTGACTACAAACAACTGCACAACAAAGTAGCAACAATGGTGTATTGGAAGATCTGCAAGAAGTATCTTTTGCCTGCAAGCAAAAAATTATGGGATCATAAAATAGAGAAAGTCACAGAAAATGAAGAAGTTAAATTCCTCTGGGACTTTAGAATTCAGACAGACAGGCACTTGCCATATAATACCCTGACTTAACAATTGCCGATAAGAAAGTCAAAAAAAAGTCTGGATCGTTGATGTGGCAGTGCCTGGAGACAGCAGAAGAGAAGAGAAAGAATCAGAGATGATAACAAAATACAAAGACCTACAAATAGAAATAGAACAACTGTGGCAATGGCAAGCAAGGGTAGTACCAATAGTAACAGGTGCCTCGGGTGCAATCACAGAACCACTGGAGCACACTTGAACACCATTGGCATTGACAAATTTGCCACCAGTTGATTACAAAAGGTGGCTTTACTGGGAATAGCTTCAATCCTGCAACAATATCTGTAACACCATCCAACATCCAGATCTGACTATCCCAGGTAAGGACTCAATAGGTAGATAAAAATGCCAAACCCAGTCCCAACATCTGGCTGACTGTGTGATAATAAATAGTAAAATAATAATTAAGGCATGGATCAGGGCTGTGAACATCTGTCTTTAGGAAAAAGTGGATCACAAAAAAGAAAGTGATAGAAAACACAAGCTGTACCCCATTATCTCTATTCATTGTTATGCTAGCTTGAGGTGGGTGGAATTGAAATCTATCAACATCTGGAAAGGCATAGGTTTCCCAGTCTTATACTATAGCAAAAGTCATCAGGTTCAGAAATACACCTCTTTCAGTGGGAGAGAAGAAAAACCATGCATCAACTTCCATCTGTAAACATTAGCTATCTGGCCATGGCTTCCAGAAACTGGTTCAGCTTTCAAGCTTAGAAAACTTGGAAACAGTATATTTGCTCTTTATTGTACAATATCTAAAAGCAATGATGTTGTGATGGTTTGCAGTTATGGATTAAAGCCAGATTTTATCTAAAAGCTGAAGATGGATTGGCAGTAGGACTAGAATTGCCAGTAGGCTCAGCAAGTAAATCTTCACATGACCCATAATGATGTGATTGTTGACCCACATGAGCTACAGCTATTAAAATTGTAATCTAAATATTTATCTCACTTTACTGTTTATCTTTATCTATTCCATGCCTGATTACAGTATTGCTTATATAATACTGTATAAAATAGGCTGTATAAATAAATTCATAAATAACTACAGTTTGAGAAGCAATGAGCTGTGTTAGTAACCTCTCTGCAATGCTATCAACCTACTGCATTTCTTCACTTCACTAGCAGCGGGTGCACAATGGTATATTTGTACATTCATTTCTCTGACTTGTGATATTCACAGAATCAAAGATATACATGTCTTCCCAACTGTGCTTCTCCTCTAAAAAACTGGCAGAGATACATATTCTGTTGATCAACTGTTGTGTTATGCATTTGCTCACTTCTGCAGAAATCAGTTGGATTTAGTCATGGATTCTTCCTCTTTACAAACATTGCTCATCATTCATAGATCTACTGAAGCAAGGCAGCAACTGTGTGCCTTGCTTAGGCTATAAAGCAGCCATTAATTTGGTTTAATATTCCAGGAAAAGAATTATTAAGATGGCTTTTTCTTTGGTATAGAAGTAGTTCAACCGAATTCTTATATACCATAAACTAAGATAGAGAATAGGCATTAAGCTTCTAAATTCCTACAACAAGAAGGAGGCATAATGACTAAAAGATAATAGGAGGGAACAACTCAATGCATTGTGTCTTTATGTTTTCTATTTCACATTGTGCAAGTATATTCAGGAGCAATTCAGCACCAAGGGAAGCCACCTACCTTCATCCCACTACAATTAAAGGACTGAAACCTTTGGAAATGTAAGAACGGAAGAACATACAGAAATGTAAACACAGTCTATGTTAAGAGTAAAATAGGGAGACATATATTGGATCTTTTTAACCTAACATTGATCCAATGTCTTCTAGAGCTTTTCCTTGGCTTTTATTTCCCATGTGAAGACATGCATGTCAATTATGAGCATGACATTAAATGCAATATTCAGTTTGGCATTTTGTGTGTTATTTGTTTACATGTCTCCCACCTGTCCTCCATCCATTGATGACAAAATATGAGCTCTGATATTTAGACAAAGAATATACCACAACTTCTCACAACAGCATATTGAATGCAATGAAACAAATAAAAATGCATTTTATGGAAAGTGCATGCATCTTACAGCCAAACATTTGGCATGCAATATAAAAGGAAATGTCATGCAAAGAAGTCATTTAGGGCTCAAGTCTTGTCTTAACAGAAATAGGCTGAGGGCCTAGTATTAGATGATAGCCAAGAGTTGAACTTTCTTGCCCCTTCCTGGTTTTGAGGAGGCAATGTATGCATTGTCTTATCAAATATAGGGAGATCATAATCTGACAGTTTAAAAATCACAGCTCTCTTTCTTACAGTCCCTGAAATCATGGTACCAAAATATTTCCTTTCATTTAGTGAAAGAGAAGAATTATAAATTGTTCTTTTTTAATACAATTAATTATCTACAACTACAAATAAAAATCAAAGAACAAAATGTGAATACAAAAAATAAAAATCTATCTAAACAAATGTGATTATAAAGAAGAGGAAATATAGATTTTAAAAAAGAAACAGAAGACACATGAATTATTCTATCTTTCTATTACAAGAATTATATTAACAAGAATTATATATGCAGCAGTGTAGCACTGATGAAAATTGTGTAATGAAATGTCTGCAACAAAACAAGAACCTCAGAGAGAACCCCTCAGTTATATCTATATAAATAAAATATAATGTCTACAGCTTAATTTTTAAAGAATAAATAAACTCTCATTCACATAAAATTATATTGTCTGATTTTTTTTTCTGAAAAAGAGTCACCCTTTTTCAAAATGTGCAGCTCAATGTATTATCATAAGATCTTTGCCACCACTTGTAAGGAAAGAAATGGTGAAGTGAAGATAGCTCTGTTAAAACTGGAACCAACACCCACAAGCAGAATGAAGAGCCAGTGAGAAGACTGCTATTTATAATTCCTCTTCAGGCAAGGAGAGGACTTCAAATCACCCACAGGTGCTCCAGCTGTTGCTCCATGCAAGAGGACCACAAGACATCATTCTACATTGGGTTTAGAGCTCTGGGAGATGAAGGAATAAATAGCCAAAGGGTGATTAGAATTCTGATTTTGCAAAGTGAGAAACCGACTAGGAGTCCAGATGGATTTGAAACAAGTTTTTGGAATTAAGTATAAGAATCCTTCCCATGGGAAAATGCTTTTGTGTTGGTTTTTTTTTTTTTTAAGATAGAATTGAACTTTGAAAATTGGACAGAGAAGAAAATAGAAGGAATCAAAGACAACAATTTAAAAAAGAACACTTAAATTTGACTTACTAATGAAGCAAAATACATGGGATGTATTGAAGGTTATTTGTGAACAACTGTGATGGCTTCCCCACATACCAGCTCTGACGATGAGGAAGAAACAACTATGGGGATTTGGACGGGTGGTGGTGGTGCAAAGGAACACCAGGAAGTTGACAAGTCTCCAAGCCAGAAGTGGAGAGGCCAGGCATTAGCGGTGGGCTCACTGGAGGGACAACTGGACAAACATCTAGCTGGAGGGGGGAAAAGGAGAGGTGCAGATGCAGCTGGACAACTCAGAGCCCCCCTCCAAAAGTACAGATTGTAGAAGTTGCACAGCTGCAGCCAGCCAGTGAGGATGAGGTGGAATTGCCTCCTCTACCTGATCCACAAATGCACAGTGTGGAATGGGAGCAGATTCAGTGGAGGTCGGTGAGGCTATTCAGAAGAAGGCAGCCTCACCCTTCCTGATGAGCTTCATCACCAAGCACTTATTTAGTCTGATGAGTGGAGCAGGGGGTTGTTGGAAACAACTGCCCATTATCTTGTTGTGTGCATGCCTTTTCTTTGTGACTTCAGTTTTTGTGGACTGTGCTGCATTTGGACTTTGGATTTTCTCATGGATTTTGGACTCATACTTTGGACTTCAGACTGGAGCTGGATTGTGGACTTTGCAGACTCTTTGCCTTGCCTTTGCTTTTACTTTTGAATTTGGTATCCTTGTGCCTAGAATAAGCAATAGGACTTTGCCCTGAGTATAAGTTGCAATCTGGGGAATTCATATTAAGGGCCTAGACTATCAATAAAGTGCTTAAAATTCTTGGGCATGTTGTATCTGTGGACTGAAACAGGGCAACAATGGACCCAAAAATTAATTTTATGAATGTTTGTCATTATAAATACAATTTGTCAAAAATATGCTATGGATAACGAACAAGTTTTACACGGCAAGACAGCAACTGATTGCAAAGCAAATTTAAAAATGAGAGGTCAAGTTTAATATGGAAAATGATGCTAAAATTGGATATACAAATGTAAATTAATGTCTTAATAATTAAAATGGATATATAAATAATAGACCAATAGGGTGACCTGGATAATCTTCCCATATTCATTTTACAAAAGAGGCTTGCTAAAATTTTGAAGAATTTTGTGAGAAGGCACAAAGAAATGAATAAAAAAATCACATTGTATGATATTATTTGAAGTGAAATAAGATTAAGATTGTTAAAAGTAGAAGAAAGGAATATAAAGTTGGTTTATTTGATCAAGGTTCAAATAGATATGTTGCTATCTTTGGTAATCCTTAATGGATATTTCCTGACATGGACTCAAAAAAATTAAGTTTTAAGGATCTGTTTATAGCCAAGAGATGAAATGTAAGAAGAAGATATATTTTAAGAGATGATAAGTTTCTAAAAATGTTTATACGTATTGTGATGAAGGGAGAAGTCATTTCTCTGTTTTTCTTTTTTTTTTCTTTACTATATTCTTAAGTTTTTTTATTTCCATAGTGCTTGCTATTTTTCTTTTTATTCTTTAATTTTATTTACCTTTTACTAGTTTTTAATCTAATTTTAAAGAGAAAAGTCAAACCTTTGGACCTTTATAAATATATAGCCTCATAACTAATGGTTTTGCTCAAACATCTGCACTTGTTCTCAAATTATAAAAGAGATTTTTCCACAATTCATTTCAAATTTCCAAAATGTGGCTGGGCTAAATATGTATTCTTTCATTTAATTTATATATAACTTTTGCTCCAGGAGCTCAAGATGAAGTACCTAACACCCCAGCTTCATTTTTCTTACAAGAGAGAGGGAGAGACAGGGAGGGAGGGAAGGAAGAAAAGAGAGAGAATGACAAAAAAAAAGAAAACAGACCCAATCAGTGAATGTCTCTGACTAAGGCTAGATCTGAAAATGAATCTTCCCAGATTGTCTGTTTCACTCATACAAAACATGATTTAATACAATGAGCTATAAAAAATACGATAAGAATTCACTCTAATGAAAAATATGCCAAATATCCTAGCGTTCATTAAATTTCATACTCCTAATTTTTGCAATTTGCTTCTTAGTTCCTTCTATTTCTCCAGTAATTTTTGAAGACAAACATGTAAGATCTTCCCAATATGATGGTTAAAATTTAATTCTTTTTCTTGACTTGGAATAAAAACAAAAGTAGAATGGTATTAATTGAAAATTAAGAAAATGCTGTTATCCAAGCTAAATATAGTATTCGTTAGAGCAGCATTGCCATCTAGTGGTCAAAAAAGTAACAACCACCACTCCTGAGCAAGTTGTTTTCACTTGAAGCGGTCAAGCCCTTTATGACCTCAAAGCTATATTAAGACCTACACAGATAGAGACATACAGACACACACAGATACAGATACAGATATACACAAGCACATACAGATAAGCACACAGACACATGCTACATAACACACACCACACATTATACATGGAGTCAGCTAAACTACAAGGAAAATCAGATTAGATGTTTCTTAATATATTTCTTGGCAGAGCATGATATGAGTGAAACTAAGGTAATACTGATCATTATATGTATATTTGTTCCATGGTAATTTTATAAATAAAAATATAGCCACTCTTGATACATTATAATTCACTAACATTCATTTGGCTGTTCCCTTCTTATCCTTAGAGGTTTGATAAAATTGAAATCTAAATTAGTTTTGATATAAAATGAATAATTAATCTTATTGGAGTTTAAAAATGGATTCTTGTACAACATATTGAGTATCATTCTAAAGAAATACTCTGTGATTAAATAATATATCTATTGAGTTACTGGTGGAAGGGGAGACCAGGAGAGGGCACAATAACTCAATGATGCATCTCCAAAGCAGAGGTGGTAATCAGCAGGTTCTGACCAGTTCTGGAGAACGGGTAGCTAAAATTTTGAGTAGTTGAGGAGAACCGGCAAATACCACCTTTGACTGGAGATTTTACAGTATCTTTCCCTGGCCACGCCCACCAAGCCACACCCATACAACCAGTAGTAAAAAAAATTGAATACAATCACTGTTCCAAAGTAATAGTAAAAGTAGAAAAGAAATGCTACCTTTATCATGTCTCCCTAGCTCTATAATGATTACTTTGTCTGGTTATAATGCTATAGAATCAGTACACAAGTCTGTCAAACAATCTGCTATTTTACACATTGAGATACCAAACACTCTGTCTGTGGTTTCAGGATGTAAAGTAACTTCTGAACCATTCAATCTTTCACCCTGTCACCAGTTTTACAAATGTTACATGTGATTGACCTTCTGGATGCTGAAGTATAAACTACTAAGTTTTACAATAGAAAATAAATACTAGTGTTAAATAGTTTTGAACATTCTCTCCTAAGAGCTGGAATGGGTGCCTAGGGTATCTGAAGAGTATGATTTTAAAAATGTCAATATGGCTGTTGTGTGATTAAAGCTCTACACTTTTTAAATGTGTGTTGTACATTATTGGTCAACAACTTGATGCTCTACCATACCCTGCAGGCAACCCTGATGTGTGTTAGTTGACCATATCTGTTAAAACAGATTTGTTCACTGTATGATGGAAAGGGAAGACCTGGAGAATTTTCCCCATGTCCTCAAAGCTTGTATAATCTTAATAACATGAAGAAGAAAAAATCCTGCTCAACCTGGATGTCATATGTCCACGTAATAGCAACAAGTAAAGATCTTCAGGGAACAGTAACTGTATCACACTCTCAAAACCTTTAGTATAATGGGTAGAAACCTAAAGGCTTCTTCCCTGGACTGTTGATCCTGAAAAGGGAAAAACTTTGCCTTTGTACCCCATTCAAGCAAACTCCTGTATAAATTGCTTTACAGCAGGGGTGTCAATTTCATTGAGGGATCAAGGTTGTGTTTGACTTTGGGAGGCTGGAGTGGGTGTGGCCAGGATGGGTGTGGTCATCTCGACATCGCTTGTGTTGGGGGCACCTGTGGTGATCCGAGCACTTTGCCAGTGAAAAAGGGTTTCTGAGTTCCATTTTCAGCTTCAACGGCCCCCTGCAACCCTCTGCCAGTAAAAATGAAGCTTGGGGAGGCTGCCCGCGGCCCTCACAACCTCCATTTTTGCTGACAGAGGCACCGTGAGCTGGTCCTTCATTGTTTCTAGAGTAGACCCCTGGGCCAGATCTAAGCACCCCATGGGCTAGATCTGGCCTCCAGGCTTGAGTTTGACACCCCTGCTTTACAGTATGCTTGAATGACAGGAAAGATCAACATTCCTGAACAGTTTCTATACTTCACTGTGCCTCCACTAAACAGGCATTTTTATATATTTGTTTATCATATGTGTGTGCTGTCCATTCCATCTAGAAGCAACTCATTAAAAAGCCAGTAAACATTAAAATGATTTTAAAAAATAACATCAGCAATAATACAGTGCTAGCTATTCAGAGAATTTCTGAGAAAAAATGAGAAGTGGGACTTAAAACTGTGTTGCCATTGTTAAAATATCCCAAAGATGCTTTTTCAGGAAGCAACTGGACTTTGTTATTTTTTTCTTCGAAGACATCTCACTTCTCATCCAAGAAGCTTCTTCAGCTCTGACTGAATAGTGGGAAAGGATTGATATTCGTTGCAGACATCTGGTCATTTTCATCCTTTTAGAGGGTCATTGAAGCACTTGGAGGTTTATCTGTGTCCTCAGGGTCACCTGAGTAGTGCTTCTGGTTTCTATAGTCTCCATCTCCAAATCTACTATCATGTGTATTGTCCCACCTCCAGATACCAGAAAGTGGAAACAAATAGCTGGACTCTTAAATATTGAAAATTAGCAGATGGATAAATTGGTTGTATAAATGGATGGGTAAAGTAATTGACTTATAGGCCATGTTTTGGTAAGATTTCATCATACATTATTATATCATTAAAAAAATTATAAACCAATTATTCAGAAATAAGCACCAAACTAGGATGATCAGTCTCTCTAAATCTGGTACTTATTATTAGTAGTTCTGGAAGTAAAAATGATAACTCTCAAAATTTCCAACAAGTACTTTCCCATATACTCAGCTATACCTGGGATAACTCAAAACTGCATAAACCAAGCTATTAAACAGTTGAAAAATAGTTGCTCTTGAACATTTTTTTAAAAGGAGATATCAAATATTTGTTATTATTTCCAGCAGATTTCAGAAACCTATGTAGCTGTCAATAAAGAAACCAAGAATGCACGGTAAGTATCTTCAAATTAGGAATATAACAACCAAAAAGCCCAGGTTTTAAGACATTGGAAGAGAAATTTATTAAATCTCATGGCACCTTCTTCTACCTGAGCATAATATTCTGCCTACTCTGCAGCTCACTGATACATCTGTTCTTTAAAAGACTATTTTATGTCTAATTAAGTGAATATTTCCATATGATGCCTCCAACAATCCTCTTACTTCTCCAAATATTGAGAAGCTGAAAGAAGTAAAAAATACCGTTAGCTCTGGATCACTGCACATTTTTGCCCTCAAACACTGGAGTGAGATACAAAAAAATGGACCCAAATTCTATAACAGCAATAACTGATATGTCTCTCTATATATGTACCCCAACAAGAGACACTTGGATAGCAATCAAAGGATCTTCCATCTTTCAGTCCAGGCATATGAATATATGTTTGAGAGAACAAATTACCTATCTCCTTAATGAAGGGAACAACATCAAGGCAAGTATTTGGGATCTACAAGATACTATGAGGATCATGAAAGCTGAACTCAGAAGGTAAGTTGTAATAAAGATAACACTAAATGAATGGCACATTCTTTATTTTCTTTTTTGAAAAACATTCAATTGAAACATGAAAAACTTTTGAGTCAGCATTGACTTCTGGGGAGTGTCTCAACTGCTCATGTCTTGTGTTGGCCAGTGGATCACATGAGAAGCCTTCTCCATGGGACGGCCTTGGCTTGGAGCTCCCGCCTAGCAAATATAGTTGTTAATATTTTGAACAGCTTGGACAAGTCAGTCATCTGCTAGCCTTTTCTAGAATATATCCAACACATCTCTTCCTTCCCAAGTTAGCTGGGGAGGAGTAGCTGCTGAAAAATTGCACTTTGTCTAATTAGCTTTTTTACAATGAACAAATCATTACAATTGTTGTTGTTGCTATTATTATTCCATGGATCGTGCCCAGGATAAAACAAGCTGAGGAAGCCATCACTTTCTTAGAAACAGACATGGAAGTAGTTAAGAAAAGATGGGAGGAAGAGAATGAAACAGCATCTTCAGAGGAGGAATTTCTGAAAAAACTGGTAGGCAGTAATAAAAATAAATATTCCTGATTAATTTTCCACACAAAACATGGCATCCTAAAAATAAGAACCATAAATCTGCTGGCTAAATCATAAGTAACTGGTGGCATGATTTGAATGCATTTAAAGCAATACCTGGCAGGCCTACATTACATTTAGTCAAACAAATTTTAAAAAGCACTGATTTGTGAAAGGTCTGCTTAAAATGAATCTCACCGCTTTAAGGTCTCAAGAGACAAGATAAAACTGAGCTTTTCAGGGATTGGCAAGCAAGGAGGGTTAGGCCTAGCCCTAGATGAATAGAAGGTATCAGGAATTTCCAGGAGTGTAGGCTATTTTGAATTTTAAAAAAACACAGAAGGTATAATTTGCAAACAATTTGGTGACTGCCAAGAAAATGGCATGCACCTATTATGAATCACCCAGAATCAGGTTTGATTTGCAAGGGTATTTACTTTTTCTTAGTTCAAGACATATTTGCTTGACACCCTCAGTGATTGTGGCACATCATTACTTAGACAAGTAGCCCAGCTCAGTACTTATAACTCAGAAGGTCTGTACTGACTGTTCTCCGAACAATCCTCTGAGTCCCTGTCAGTTGTCAATCACTACTTGCTCTATTGAGCAATGTCACAAAGCAGGATAAAGAAGGAATCTCAATGAAAAAGCTTTATTTTATTTTTTAAATCCCCCAACAGGGTTTCCCTTACCATTGAGCAAAGTGAGAGTTATATCCGGTGACACTTGCTGGTAGTGATGCTGGTAGTGAAACGGCAATTGCCTGGACTCTTCCTTCTGAGTCTTCCTCAGTTGGAACATTCCCATGCTGGTCTGCCTGAGACCTCTGATCAGGGTAGTCTACCCCAGGGGTTCCCAACCCCCAGGCCAGGCAAGCAGCAGGAGAGTGCTCTTGCACAGTGCTCCATTTGCTCAAGTGGTGAGCACTCACGTGAGCATGAGAGAACCACTAGTCTACCCCCATCATGCCATATAGGGATTTTATCCTTTGCCACAGGCAGCAAAATCATTCATTTGGGTAGCTCTGCTACTCACACCATCAATTTAGGCATATTGTTACTTCCACACCAGAGTGGTACTGCCAAATGTAACAATAGCAATAGCGCTTGGTCTTATATACCACTTTATTTATTTATTTTTGACAATTGCTTACAAGATAATAGATATAAGTAAAAAACATAGTTATGAATACATGGATACATATAAGAAAAAAAATAAAAATAAAAGAAACAATAGGACAGGGACGGTAGGCACATTGGTACGCTTATGCACAACTCCTTCACAATGCTTTACAGCCCTCTCTCTGTGGTTTACAGAGTCAGCATATTGCCCCCAACAATCTGGATCCTCATTTTACCCATGTCAGAAGGATGGAAAGTTGAGTCAACCTTGAGCCTGATGATCTGCCAAACTGCTGGCAGCCAGTGCTCAGCAGAAGTAGCTTGCAGTACTGCATTCTAACCACTGCACCACCACAGCTCTTATCAAATGTAGCTGTGGATCCCACAGCTGGAAAAGTAGAAGAGGCTTGAATGAATGTCAGGAATGAATTTCTTTATGAACAAAAAGTCATAATGAATCATAGCAGAACATCTCTTTGGGCCAAGACAAATTTGTTTAATTATAGTTTGTTAAACAATTTATGGCTCAGATTTTTTAGGTGTGAATCTATCTCTGTTTATCAGCCTTTAGAACTAATGCAATTTTAAGGCAGATTTCACTTTTCTTTCTTTCTTAGGAGAAGGACAATGAAAATTTACATATGAGAATCTTCATGCTTTCTGAGAAGGTAAGTTAGGTAATTATTTCCTTGGATGCTTTTCATCCTACAACATAGAAATATTAACATAACTTTTCTTGTTGGATGACACTACTACAACATTATCATATATAAAGGCACATGTACGTGATGCTCTAGAAGAAAATAGCTGGCATAGGCTGAAGATGACCTTATGGCTATGGTGTTACACATCTTCTGAATACTTCATGTCAGGCATTTTCACAGAGAACATCACAATGCACATTGAAACAGGACAGAACTTTGACTGCATAATTGTCACCCATTACCATGACTTTTTGAATCCTTTTGCGGATACCCCAAACTCAGGGCATTCTGCTTTGCATGCTTTCCTTTAAAAATAGTCAGAATCTCCCTTTTATTTCCCCCAGACACCAAAACCTCCAATCTTTAAAAATAGTACATAGATGGGATACAACATCAAATAAATCATCATATATCCAAAAAAAAAAACCAGTTTCAACTCTTTGTTTGAAGAACAGTGCATACTAATTTGGTGAGAAGTTAAATGTTTCATTGTTGAATAGCATTCATCCGTTGAACAGCTAGGAAATTATTCTGGATGTCTAATAAAAACCTCCTTCCTTGTAATTTAACCCTGTTGTTTCTCATCTTGTGTTCTGGAATGACAGGAACAAATCAGAGGCGGTATTCAGCAGGTTCTGACCAGTTCTGGAGAACCAGTAGCAGAAATTTTGAGTAGCTCAGAGAACCAGCAAGTACCACCTCTGACTGGAAATTTTATACTGTCCTTCCTTGCCACACCTACCAAGCCACACCCACAGAACCGGGAGTAAAAAAAAATTAATCCCACTACTGGAACAAGTCTAGCTGATCTATTACATGGCAATCCTTTCAATACTTGAAACAAATATTATGTCCACCTGCCCAAGGCTAAATATACTAATGTCCAATCATTCTTCAGAGGTTTTCACTTATCAGCTTGGTTTTTTTAAATAAACTTACTAAAATATGGTGAACAGAGCAGGAAACAATATTCTGCATGTGCCCTGTTCAGTGAAGAATAAATTTGGAAACACTTAAAGACACCATCGTTCTATTGATGCAACCTAGAATTTGTTTTTGTTTTTTCTGCAGGTGCACTGTCATCTCATATCCTGCTAGGCATTCTGATCCGTTTTGCATGTGCTGTTGCCTAGTATGATCTCCCCATGCTATATAGATTCATGCTTTTGCTTTTTCATTACCCAAAGGAAGAGCTTTGCATTTGTCCCTATTGAAATTTTGTTATTATTATTCCAACTTGTGAAATGTTCTTGAATCTCGACAGTATCCTCGAATGTACTTGCTGTGTTCTCTACTTTGGGTCATCAGCAAATTTATTAATCTTATTCTGTAGCTCTTTCCTGAAGTCATTTATAAACATGTTCAGCAGTACGGGATATATAACGGCTGTGGAGTATGCTACTTGGCATTTCTGTCCATTGCATTCCCATGGCCAAGTAAACTGGTCATGCAATCAAAAATGGAAAACAGTTTGGATTAGTGTAGTCAGAAGAAAAAGAGAGGAACAGGACAACTAGGAGCAAGTTGAGAGCACCTATTCACAGGTTAAGCTGTGCACAGGTTACATACTGCACTACAACCACTGAGCTATGGTGGTGCAGTGGTTAGAGTGCAGTACTACAGGCTACTTCTTCTGACTGCCGGCTGACTGAAATTTGGCAGTTCAAATCTCACCAGGCTCAAGGTTGACTCGGCCTTCCATCCTTCCAAGGTTGATAAAATAAGGAGCCAGATTGTTGGGGGAAATATGCTGGCTCAGTAAACCACTTAGAGAGGGTTGTAAAGCAATACAAGTCTAAGTGCTATTGCTATTGCTAAGCAACAGGTGCAATATTGGAAGAGCTGAAGAATCAGTTTGGGGACAGATAATATGGAGAAGGTTTAGTCTGTACTCACTAAGAATCAACACCAACTTAATGCCATGTAATCAATCCAGTTAATAATATGCCTACTGTAATTATACCTGATGGTAGTTTTGATCTCTGGAAGATCTATCATTCTATTCCTTTATTTTTATTGGTTTAGCTTAATGTAATTTAAATGGCATTCTCAAAAATCTAATTACTAGGCACCTGCTAACTAAATTAATATTCCAAGGGATAAAGCAGAAATGAATTTTGTTGGGGTTCTTTTGATGTCATTTTTTTATTATTTACTATAATTCTCCTATTGTTATTCATAATAAATTTTAACTTAATTTCATTCATTCCTAGTCTAATTTTAAAAGATTTTTTGCCAACAGATAACTTTTTCAGACACCTTGCAAAAACAATATTTTGCTAACAACCTTCCAGGGAAGGGATGGGGTGAGAGATAAAATGGGACAGAAAAACAAAGAGTATTCTACATGCTGTATTATAGTATCTGGGCCCAATACTGCTTATGCCTGTTCAATGTATGTTCTCAACATATCAGTTTGATCACATGAATCAGCTTTTAACTATGCTGATAGAGTTTCTGTTAACTTGTGCTTTCCAGAAGGTTTATATTATGTCCCCATGGCCAAAGTTACTAAAGTGATTGTCAGGTCATTTTCTGCAATGAGATCATTTTTATACTTGACTCTATAGGTAATCCTTGATTTACAACCACAAAGGAGTCCAAAAATTTCTATTGCTAACCGAAACAATTGCTAAGTGAATTTTGCTCCACTTTCTGACCACACATACCACAATTGCTAAGTGAATCACTGTAGTTGTTAAGTTAGTAGCATGAATCTGACTTCCCCATTGACTTTGCTTGTCAGAAGGTTGCAAAAGGTGATCATATGAGAGTAGGAAACTGCAACTGTCATAAATACATGCCAGTTGCCATGCATCCAAATTTTGATCGCATGTCCCTGGAGATGCTGCAACAGTTGTAAGTGTGAAAAATGGTTATAAGACCCTTTTTTCAGTGTTGTCATAATTTTAAACAGTCACTAAATAAACTGTTGTAAGTTTAGGACTACCTGTATAGAGTGGAAGTGCTGCTTCTCACTGGTAGTTCTTGCCTTTTGGAATAGTTTTCTGATTGAAATCAGTCTGAACTCCATCTTGAATTCATTTCAGAAATTTCCCAAAACTGAGCTCTTTCAAGGAGCTTTTGACAATTGATTGGAGGTCAGCTAGGTACAAGGTATCATTGATATTTTTTATTAGAGTTTGACTTTCATTTAATTCTTTATTTTCTTCTTTTAAAATGTGTTTTATATTTATTATAAATGTTTTATGCATGTTTATTTAAGTTCTTAGTGTGGGTATTTATTATTATCTCCTGTGGATATTTTAACTGTACAAAATTGTCAACCATCAGAGGCTATTGGAATATATGTTAAATGAAGGAATAAGTAAGTAAATACATAACAAGATGAATAGTCCAAAAGCTCTGGAGGGCATCCTGATTAGTAAGGCTGATCTGGAAGAACACTGATCTAAACCAAGTTTCCTGCCTAAAGTGAATTGGGAACTGTTATTGATTCATTAGTGTTTGTTCAGCCATATTGAAATAAGTGTTTAAAAAATACACTGTAATTGAGAGGGGGCGGAGCTGGCATCATGAAGATACAGCATGTGATCTTGGAGGTCTGAGATCGCTGCCAATATCTTTGCTCCTGGACAGTCCAAGTGGATCTAAAACGTCCTGAAGAGATGGTGAATGTAAAGAGTGCATCCTGTCAATCCCAGGGATATTGCAAAGTCCCTGGTAGATCCAGGAGAAGCTCTTTTTGCCAGCAGCAAAGAGGCAGCCATTAAAGCTGCTGAAGTTGGGACAGCTCCAAAACGAAAGAGAACGAAAGAGAAAGTGTGCCAGTTTGGTGAGAACTTTTCTTTATTTAAAGATTTGAGAGGACACCCTAAGGGAAAGAAAGAATCTGTAAAAAAAATTTGACAGAAGTGAATAAGTGGCAGTTTTAAACAGGAATATCAAAGTAATTTTTTTTTTCTTATTGCTGAGGATCCTATATTTTGAAACTGGACTGTTTTTTTCCTTTTTTTTCTATTTACTCTTTTCTTTCCCCTTTTTGATTTTATAATATATTAAGCCAGAGACTCCCTTTTAGTCTTTTTTTTAAAAAAAAAATATTTGCTTCCTTTTTTAACTAATTCTTATTATACTCTGCCAGAAAAGGAGGGAGAAAATGAAAGCTAAAGAAACTTTGTAACACTGCAAACTAGAGGCTTGGAAATACTCTACTTTTCCTTTGACCAGACAAAGCTGAGAAAGAATTGAGACTTTTTTTTCAAGGACACTGCCTGTTTGATAAGATAGAGGGAAGAACATGGGAGAGTATTATTGCAGGTGCTCTTCTGGGTTTCTATAAATAGCTGGAGTCTGGTGTTGAAAACTAGGTGGGGGGAAAGGTGATAAGTTTTTGGAGAAGAGAGTTATAATAAGAGCCTTGGATAATTAAACAAAGTGCAGTGTGCTCTTTTTACTTTTTCTAAGTTGTACTATCCCTCTTCACCAGCTTTATTTTATTTCATTTTATCTTTTTTTTTTTTTTGCAATAACTATTTGGATCTTTGGCTTTGTTGGAGCTTGTCTTTGTTTTTCTTTTTTTTCTTTGGAAGTCAATCTCTACACTTGCTTTTTATTTTAAAGGGAAAGCTTTAGTATTAATGTTTCCTTTTTTTAAGGGAATAGCCTTTTTTTCTCCTTTCCTGGTATTTTTGTTTTTTCATCTACCTTTCTGGTTTATTTTTATGCACTCTTTTCTATTTGAGACCTCTCAGTTGAATTAAGGTGTTGAAAAACCTGAAGAATTTTTCCTTTTTTTTTTTTCTTCATTTAACCACTGATTGGATTAAGGTATACAAGAACCTGAAGAAATTTTGTCCTCCCTTTTTTTTTCTTCTTTTTTTTTAATCATTACTATTTGGCTTCTTTTTTCTACTACTTTTATTTCAAACTACAATTGGTTATTTCACAATTGGATTAAGGTTTAGAAGAACCTGAAGATTTTGAATTGCTTAAAATGAGTAGAAAACTAACAGCTCCTGGTTCTTTAACTTCTACTTCCTCCTCTCCTGTCCTCCATCTGGAGGACAACGTTCAATACTGACAATGTTAAAGCAAGAAAAAGAACAAGAAAAAGTGACTCTGCAGATGATTATGCAAGGAATTCAAAATATTCAAGCAAGATCAGAGAATATTGAAAAGAGAATAGAGAACATTGAACAAAGAACAGAGAACATTGAGCAAAGAACAGAGAACATTGAACAAAGAACAGGGAAAACCAATGAAAAAGTGGAGAACATCTGACAAATGATGTTGAAGTATGATGAGAGATTCCAAAAAATTGAAGAAGAAGATAAACAAAGAGACAAGAAGATTGGAGATATTGATAATAGATTAACGGTGGTTGAACAAGATAAAAGTGGTATGTTGAGATGGGAGATGGATAGATCAGAATTCTATCTTAGATTCCAAAACGTAGAGGAAGAAAAAGGACAAAACTTAGCTGAGATAATGATAGAAATACTGGCTGAAACTTTGGAAATAACTCAAGAGAAGATGATGGATGGAATAGATGAGGTTTATCGAGTTTTCACAAGATATGCGATGAGAAATAGCTTTACAAGAGAAGTTCGCATTAGATTTACAAAGAAAGCCATTAAAACGCAAATATTGCAAGTGGCAAAAGAGAAAACATAGACATATAAAGACAAGGAGATTGTGGTCTTGAAACAAATACCCAGAAGAGTGAGAGAGATGAGAAGAGAATACTGATTCCTGACTAAAATGCTACTTAAGAAAAGAGGTGAATTATAGATGGCTGATTCCAGAAGATTTAATGTTCACATGGCAAGAACAGAGACATAGAATTGACTCAATTGAGAAAGCGGAATTATTTTATACAGAATTTTTTGGAGGGAAAGAGGAAGAGGCAGAAAAAGAAATCTAATTGAATTCCAAGAGGACTGCCAAATAGTGATTGAAAAAGAAGAAGGTGCAGTAGGTGGAAAGGTGGAAGCCAAAGAACAACGTGAACCAAGATCTACGAGAGCTGCTAATCCTAACTACAAAATAGAACCATGGAAGAGAAAAAACTGATTATAATTAATATAAATGGACTTAACTCAGCTGTTAAAAGAAGGAAAACCTTTCATAAATTAGAGAAATTAAAATTTGATATAATTTGTCTACAAGAAGTACATATTAAAAAACAATATGAGCAATTGTTGATACAGCCAAAACTAGGGAAAATATTTACTTCCTTGACCTAAGGTAAGAAAAGACGGGTGGTTTTATATATTAAAGAGACTATCCCAGCAAAATTGACTTATACCAATGATGACGGAAGAATATTAATGGTGGAAATAATGGACAATAATATGAAAACACTCCTGATTGCAATCTATGCCCCGAATGACAAACAAGAAGAATGCTACAAAAAATTACATAAGAAAATAATTGAACTGGACTATGCTAACATAGTTATGATGGGAGATTTTAATGGAATTGTAGGCAATAAATTGGACTATACAGTACAGAAAACAATAAAGCAAAACAGAAAGACTCTCCCTAAATCTTTTTTTTAAATGGTAGGGGTGTTGTTGGGTGGCATGCTTTTTTATGGTATAAAGGAACTAAAACACAGGGATATTTTAGAAGAGATTATATACGGAGGTCTCTGTGGTTAAACTGGGAGAAGATTAAAAGACAATGTTATTTGAAAATTCCAGTCTGGCTATCGACTATTGAAGCATTTTCTTATCCTATAATACACAAAAAGGAACAAACAGTTAGATGTGGTGAAATATTGAATGAAAGGGGTGAACTCAAATCTATACAAAAACTAGAGGAACAAGGTATAAAGATGAATTGGTTTTCATATGCGCAAATACATTCACGGTATGATAAAGATTTTAAAATGGAAGGTTTCTATAATGAATTGACTGATTTAGATAAGATTTTGACAGGTACTGATGAAAAGGTGATTAAAAAAACTGTATGGATATTTATTAGAAATTAAATTAGAAGAAGAACAAGTTAAAGAAACTATGATTGCTTGGGGGAAGAATTTTGGATATGGGATTGATTTAGAGAAATGGCAAATTTGTGGTCTCAAAATTATAAAATGACAATGTCAACAGCATATAAAGAAAATTTGTATAAGATGTTTTACAGGTGGCATTTCCCCCCGACAAGAATAGCAAGAATGTTCAAGAATAAATCCGAAAAATGTTGGAAATGTCATCAGACACCTGGCTCATATTACCATATGTGGTGGACTTGTGCAGATGCTAAAAAATACTGGACTAAAATCTATATGTGGTTGGAAAAAATGACAAAAAACATATAGACTTGAAACCAGAGATATTTTTATTGGGAATTTTACCTGAAATATATAGTAAAGACTTGAAATATCTGATTGTAAATGTATTAACAGTGGCTAGGATTGTATTTGCCAAAAACTGGAAAAATGAGAAAACTCCATCACAGGAGGAAATCATTAAGAAAATATTGGAATGTGCTGAAATGAGTAGATTGACATTTGAAATTAGAGAACAAGAGGATAAACAATTTTATAAAATTTGGGATCTATTCTATCAATGGTTAGACAAAAAAATACAGTAATGAAATATGTAGACTGTTAGAAAATAATAAATATATAAAGATGTATTTCTTTCTTATTGTATCTACAAAATGATTTTAGGATAGACTTGGGATAATAATATGAACTGTTATAAAACAAACTAAGTAAATTATGATTATCTCGTAAAACATGAATGAATAAAAGTATAGTCAAATGATTGATTAATAATGATACTAAGGTATTTAATTTTTGATTGAAAATATGAGATTATATGCAATGTAATTGTAATTGAAGACTACGAAATGGAAGCACAAAACAATTTGTAAACCAACCGGCACACTGTACATATACATATGGAAGATGGCTTGATGTTTTTATGTTTTGTTTGTTTATGTTTGTTTTTAAAAACCAATAAAAACTTAAATAAAAAAAATACACTGTAATTATCTCCACTGTGCTCATCCTTCTTTATCATATGTCTGCCCTGACAGACTGAAAACCATTACAGAGGGAAACATGAAACAGCTTTCGCAGTTGAATATCTCAGCTGTAGCTCACTTGTCACATAAATGAATGTTATGCCTGAAGCACTAAGTTTTGATAGAGTGCAGCTTTTTTCCCCATTTTAGTTTTGAAATTACGATTTAATTTCTGTTGAAATAAACATTCACATTATTTAATACATGCAACATAGATACTATTTTACCAGGTCATTATAAAACTTCTTTTACATTCAGCATCCAACCAAGGGTGGCACGGCACGTTTCTGATTGTAATCACCTTTGGTTTGGTTTTGCTCCTAAGTAGACATTTGGGGATTTCCTTGAAAGTGACAGAGGCAATACTTTAAGAGATGATGTCTTGCTGGTTCCAAGTCTCCCACCAATGAAAGTTTTCCTCTTTGAAGCTACTGTTAATTAGCTTCCTGGAAGGATGGAAAAACAAAAGGGAATCCTATTTATCAGTTGTTCAGTTGCTAAGTCATGTCTAATTCTTCACAACCTCATGGACCATAGTATGCCAGGCTCCTCTGTCCTCCACTGTTTCCTGGAGTTTGCCCAAATTCATGTTCATTGTATCAATGATACTATCTAACCAACTGCTGTCCCTTTCTCCTTATGCCTTCAATCTTTCCCAGCATCAGAGTCTTTTCCAGTAAGTCCTCTCTTCTCATTAGGAGGCCAAATATTTGAGCTTCAGCTTCACTACCGTCTATCAGTAAAACAAAACTGGAAGCTTCAGTTTTAAGATTATCAGACCAGTTTATGAATTGGCCTTATATATCAAGATGTAGCAAGGAACAGTTGACTGATCAGTCCATTGTGGTGAACTGAATATGAATTTTTGCGTTGCTTTTGTGTTCAAAACTAGAGCTCAGCTTTGACAGCATCAAAGAATATCAATCAGAGGAACTACCTTCAGCTCTGCTGTTATGTCAATAAACTACAGGTAAATAAATGTAGAAGCAGAATAAAAATAAATACATTGTTAAGTACTTGTCTGTGTGAAAAACGGGAAGTTTTATTATTGTCATTATATGAAACTCTATGTAACTCGTTTCAGACTAAGAACCAAAGGGGCATATGGTGGTTGAATATGCTGCAATATATTATTGGTTTATAATAAAGAGTGTGGGGAAGATCAGGTTTATAATTAATTATACAAAGAGAAAACATCACCAGAACTCCTAAAATGTAATTTTTGTCACAGAATTTAAATGTGTAAAGTATCTTATTCAGTATGAATTTTGAAGTACAGATTACCTACAAATATTCAATCAACCTCTTCCAAAGCATTTCAGTTAAATAATTACAATTGATCTGATTGGTTGTTATTATTGCAGTAGAGATACCACTTAGTCTCAGGCCAAAAATCTGCACTGCAAAAATCCAATTTGGATGTTTTTGTACAATTTTCTTTGCT
Organism: Pseudonaja textilis; assembly: GCF_049901715.1. Taxonomy (NCBI): domain Eukaryota; kingdom Metazoa; phylum Chordata; class Lepidosauria; order Squamata; family Elapidae; genus Pseudonaja; species Pseudonaja textilis. The sequence continues at coordinate 54,774,965 of NC_141993.1, read as the reverse complement.
GCCATCTGGCAGTCGTCTAGTTCCTGATTGGTTGACCAATTGACAAGATGTTGTAGTTCTACCTGTTCACAATACAGCACAAATAAGAAAAGACTTCTGGATCAAAAGATTAGAACCACAACATTTGATTACTTCAATTCAGCCTCATGTTTGACAAATATCACATTTTCTTTGCATTACACCGTGAATGCTGCATTTTATCTCAGAGTAGCTGAAGAGAAAAGTTGAAAATCTTTGCTTTTTGTCCTCAACTCCTGCTTTATTACTGTTTTTGAGATAACAAGCTGAGATATCCACTGAGATAAGTAATTATTATTGTTTTTAATTAGAGGGAGCTTCAAGAATGCAAATTGATTTGTGGAGACGAAGATGAAGTTTTCAGAAAGGTATATTTTATTATTATATATGCCAAACTTTCAAAAAGTTAAGTGTGTTAGTGTGCAATTCAAAGAATCTTATAATGACTCTAAAATGTATCATAGAATCAGTTTCCACAGACTCCACTATATCAGCTTCATGAAATATGATGCTGAGAATTGGGGTTGCTGTGAGAAGAGAAAAGTCAGAGAAGTCAGTTATAAAGAGACAATAACAGTTTCATAAAGTTAAGCAATCTCAAGTCTGCTTCTCTCTGAAAACAGCAAATTGAATTCATAATCCTAGAGTATTCTGATCCCCGGAGTTAAATATACATGTAACTTTTCCCTAAAAGAGACATGGGACAATAGATACCAGTGTGTAGCTTGATATGCATTTGCATAGAAATACCCTGGCTCACACAAACTTCCTACTTACTCCCACACTTTATTTTAGACAATCCAACTCTTCATTAATTTACTCATGAGGAATAAAGTGGTGTAGTTCCTCTGATTATTCTTGGTAGGCTCACCAAACGAGAAGGAAGAGTGTGATAAAATTCTCTCAGAGTTTGTTCTTCACTCTTTCCTAAGGGAGAAGGTACAATAAAGACAATTTAAAGTTGTCCTTTTTGCACCTGGCTGGTGTCTTGGTGAATTTCTGGGCTTTAATGGTCTCTGCCCACTAACTAGATTTGTGTGACAAATCACACAGAAGTTTTCCTTTAACATATCCAGGTCTGGGTCTTTTAGAATAGCCTTTTGGAATTAACTACATATCATTTTTATTAACAATCTCTTCATTAACCTTTCGAAAAGCAAGGACTTTTTTTTAATTTGACAAGAGGGGCAGCAGGATATTTGGCTGGTATTATCAAGGTCTTTGAGTGACCTTCCAAAATATTTCATTCCCATGCTTCCCTGGTGATTTTCAGGTATTTTAAAGACAGCTCAAATAGTCTAACTGATTTTGAGGGCAAGCGTCTCTGAAGGTTTCAACACTGCAATACTTCCCTGCAATACTTCCCCATGTTGGCTGGTTTCATACATTTTGTTATGCCATAGTTTATATGGCTATGATTCCCTGAATGAATCACAATTCTGGGTTTTAATAATAAAAAAGTATATGTGATTTATAAAAAACAAGAATTGGACTCCCACAACAGACTAAGCCTCAGACATATTGTATTTTTTACTTCTACAATGATGTTGCTACTCAGTCACTGCGTGTTTAATTAAGGCAAAGATAAAGAACTCTAAAAATGAAAATGACCATTAATAAGAACAAAAGGTTGCGGGGAGATTTGTATCTCTTTGCTGCCATTTATTGCCATCTGGAAATTTGTAGCCTAGATATGGTACTTAATGACATTTAAATGTGCTTATGTAAATTCACTGAATAATAAAAACAGAAAAGTCAAATAATATGTTAAGAGCATGGCAGACATTACTTGAATTTGTTTTCCAGATGAAACACCAAATTCAGGAGCTAGAAGAGTACATACAAGAATATGAAGTAAAAATACAGGTATTTTTTAAGGTACTGAGGTGTGAGTATTATATGCCGGCTGCAAAAAATCAGATGACTATTTTATGGCAACAAGTTGGAGTTTTCTTTGCTGTCTCCTAGTAGCCCCTATTTATTTAGTCTTAAGTTGGTAGCATATTGAAAGGTAACTTGCCAATGGTATACAAACATGACATTTGTTTTTCTATAACTAAACCAAAGATTCTTTGGCAAAAATGTTGATTACTCACAAAGAAAGCTCATTCTATACTGATTCAATGGTGCTTATATCCCCAGTTTTGAAAAACAGTCTTTCCTTTTCTAGAATAAAATAACAGGTACCGGTTGGATGTCACGAACCTCATCCTGGTATTCTTTACCTAAAGATCTTCCTGCATGAATGCTCTGAATCAGCCATGCCCCTCTAGACATCATTCATATGACATCATAATCCTGCAGGTTCTTGCTCTCATGGATGCAGTACATCTAAAGTCATAAATGTTGAGGTAATTCCTCGTTAGGAGAATGAATGCACACAGGGAGACGTAATGAGAGTGATGTTGAATAGCACACGACCAGCACACAGATACACTAAATAGTAAAATGTAGGTTTTTACTTCCAGTAAATGGTTAAGCAAAGTCCAACAAGCAGTCCAAGTCATACACGGTTAAAGCATTCAGTTTTCAGACCAAGGATAATCCAAATAACAACGTCCAGTATCATACACAGTTCAGTAACAGACTTACATCAATCCAAGAAGAACGACGATCAGTAACAGTCAATAGGGAAAAATGCAGGAACCAAAAACAGCAAACATCAGAATATCTAGCAACAACAGAACAGAACAACCCAGGTTTCTGACTTATAGCCCTTTGAAGAACCACACCCAATTACAATTTTAACATTCCCTTAAAGAGACAGTATTAAATGTCTATCCTGGTTTATATATTTCCAACCCAATTGTTAGGTGGCTATCAATTCCTAACAATACAAGTGAAGGCTTTTCTACTGAGAGCTGCATAACTCTCTGCAAGAGAAAAATATCATTCGAAAGAATAGAATAGAATAGAATAGAATAGAATAGAATAGAATAGAATAGAATAGAATAGAATAGAATAGAAGGGACCTTGGAGGTCTTCTAATCCAACCCCAGCTTAGGCAGGAAATCCTATACCATTTCAGACAAATGGTTATTCAAGCTCTTCTTAAAAACTTCCAGTGTTGGAGCATTTACAACTACTGGAGGCCAGTTGTTCCACCGATTAATTGTTTAACTGTCAGGAAATTTCTCCTTAGTTCTTGGTTGCTTCTCTCCTTGATTAGTTTCCACCCATTGCTTCTTGTCCTGCCCTCAGGTGTTTTGGAGAATACCTTGACTCACTCTTCTTTCTGGCAGCCCCTGAGATATTGGTATACTGCTGTCATGTTACCCCTAATCCTTTTTTTCATTAAACTAGATATACCCAATTCCAGCAACCGTTCTTTATATGTTTTGGCCTCCATCCCCTAATCTTGCTTACTTCAAGAAATAATTCTTGCTTACTTCACTAATTGGAGCAGGCACTCCAGGCAGAAAAAAAGCTTTCATAGAGCAATGGTGTAATTGAGGACAAATTAAAAAGAGTCAATGTGAGAACATAATGGTAATAAATTATATGAATCCTTTCAATCAAGGTTCAGGCCTGGGCATAAGAGAAAAAGTCCTCTAGTTGCTCTAGTTGGTGACATAAGGCAAGACTTAGGTGCAGGAGAAGGGCTGTACTTGTCATGTTAGATCTTCAGTAGCATCAACTATGCTATCTTTCTGGATCCTCTGTGAGAATTAGGAATTATTTTGAATTTTGGTAGTTCAGTTCCTTTTTTTCAGAGCAGTTCCAGGCTGTTGGGTTTAGAAACCAACTCAAATACAAACTTTAGTTCTCCATAGGGAATGGCCTTCCCCTGGAAAGAGCTGGTATGCAATCTGAGGGTACTCTTGGATGTTTGGCTCTTGTTGGGACAAGAAGTAGAAGTGTAACTAGGAAAGCCTTATTCATTCCCAACTTGCTATATATTCCCTCCTAGATTCTTCAAGACAGAGAAGAAACTCTGAAGACTGAGCTGTCAGCTGTTGAGAAAGAGAAGGCCCAGTAAGACATTTCTATGAATCTAGTTCTTTCTTTATCATATGTTAACCTTTGTAAGTCATACAAACATTATTGGAATTATGTACAAGAGGAATATGACTTTAATGTAAGTACTGCTATAGGAAAGGGGACAGAGATTTTCCAGCTGCATCAGGTTCTTCTCTAAATCACACCTTTTTTGTGTTGTGCTTCTTTTAGGTAGATTATTTCTGAATATTTCCAATAAATAAAGGGCCTTGGCTTAACAATATATAGTATGTACAGTTTTAGAGAGAAAAAACCCAAATGGAGCTTTTTAAGGGTCTCCGATTCATTTTGTCCCCTCACACAGCTTCTTTCAGTACAGGTAATCCCCAACTTATGAACACAATTAAGCCCCAAATTTCTGTTCCTAAGTGAGACATTTGTTAAGTGAGTTTTGCCCCATTTTATGACCTTGCTTGCTATAGTTAAATCATTGCAGATGTTAAGTTAGTAATAAAGTTGTTAAGTGAATCTGGCTTTCCCATTGACATTTCTTGTCAGAAGATCGCAAAAGCTGATCACTGCAACCAACATAAATGTGAGTCAGCTGCCAAGCATCTGAATTTTGATCAAATGAACATGGGGATGCTGTTAAAAATGGTCATAAGTCACTTTTTTAAGTACCGTTGTAACTTTGAGCAGTCATTAAATGAATTCATTAAGTTGAGAACTACCAGTACTTTTATTTCAAAAGTCACTCAGAGTCCAAGGAGATGAGAAAAAATGGTAACTCTTTCCAGGGTTTCTTGGATTCTCATACCTTTGTGAGGCTATCTTCATTTACATCTGAAACCTGCAGCCCTTTCCACTAGCCAGTCCACTAAACCAATTCTGTTCTGGTATCCTCTCCCACTGCAGCTTCCACTGCCACCTGATTTGGAAAATGATACACACAGTATCTCCAGTTCATGCCATAAAAACAACTCCAGAAACATCCAACAACCTGTGTACCCCGAACAAGCATTTTAGCTCTCTCTGTAATATTGTTTTGAATCAACATTTGTTGTATATATCTCTTTTAACTATTTAGATATTGTCAATTCAGCTTTGGATATTTGCACATCAATTTCGTTTGCGCTGATTCATGACTGCAATGAAGCTTTTCAGTTTCAGTTTTCCTGGCCTTTGCCGGAAGGAAATTGGTTGGTTGTTTGCATAATCAAAGGTAGCTGAAGTTAGCCAAGTCATGCCTGAAGCCTTAACATGAGTCTTTGTAGTTTGCATTCTGAGGAAAGAAAGAGAGTTACTGACTGTGAAGAAGGAATTCTGATTCTAATATCTGTACTGTCTGTACAAGTCATTTTTCAAGAAGTAGAGTTTGCAAGTGGAAAAATATAGTTAGAGGGGCATGAATTTACTGGATCTAGGGGTGTCAAACTGGTAGTCTGCAGGCCGGATGCGTCACGCACAGGCCACACCCACCCCAGCTCCATGAATGGAAAAAATGTTGTGAAACTTCATATGATGACAATATAGTGCTGCAAGTTTGATACCCATGATCTAGATTCTTTTACACAGAGAGCGCGAGAAAGGGGGGGGGGTGAGGAAACACACACACACAGAGAGAGAGAGAGAAGCATTTTGTCTACAGTATATGAGCCCTGGATAAGTTTCCACCCAATTCAGCGCTGAGTTTTCTTTTGCCAGTTGGTCCCACAATGTTCGCTGATGTCATCGATCCATTTTGTTTTAGGTCCCTTTCGTAGATGCTTTTTTATCAAGTGGAATCCATTCCACAACTGCCTTGGTCCACCTGCCATTTGTTCTTCTTGCTATATGACTAGCCCTTTTCCATTTCAGTTATTTTCCTCCCTTGATAATATCATAAATTTCATTTGTTCTCTCTGTGTATACATTCCTTTTAATTCTTCAGACTACCACATTTTTTGAAGATTTTTTAAAGAATCCCATTTGGGAGATTTTAGGAACAAGCTCACTGGTATAAAATCTGTTTCAAAAATCCAGATTTCTCTTCTTTCAGATGTCACAGCAACTTTCCAGGCAAGTTTTTGAATCTTCACCCAAAGAACTTGATGTATGAAATAGCTAGGGCTCAACTGGTCAGTAATCTTGTTTTATCCAAAACAGAGAAAGCTATCTGGTCAGTCTTATGAACATAAATTATAGATCACCAATGAGGGAAAAGTGGGTCCTTTGTTTTAGCTATAGTTATTACAATTACTGAAACTGAGCTTTGACAGATAGTTGCTTAGTGATACCTTGGAGCTACAGAATAAGATGTCCCAAAAGTGCTTTTTCAGAAGGCAACTGGACTTTCTTATTTTTTCTTTTGAAGACATTTCACTTCTCATCCAAGAAGCTTCTTTAGCTCCAACAGGATAGTGGGAAATGGAAGGATTTATATTCCTTGCTGACAGCTGGTTATTTGCATCCTTTTAGAGGGTTGTTGAAGTACTTGGAGATTTATCTGTGTCCTCAGGGTCACCTGGTTCCTGTAGTCTGCAATTTTTCCTCTGGAAAAATCTTCAAATTCATTGCAAGACTACAGGAACCAGGAACACTACTCAGGTGATTCTGAGGACACAGATAAACCTCCAAGTGCTTCAACAACCCTCTAAAAGGATGCAGATTACCAGCTATCTGCAAAGAATATAATTCCTTCCATTCCCCACTATGGTGTCAGAGCTGAAGAAGCTTCTTGAATAAGAAGCAAAACATCTTCAAAAGAAAAAGAAGAAAGTCCAGTTGCCTCCTGGAAAAAGCACCTTTGGGACAACCATGACCTGAATAATTGAGAATCTCAACAGGCTTGTAGAATAAGATGTTGCTTAATAGCTTCTGAAGGGGGAGAGATACAGACTAACTTTATATAATTTGTTATTTAATTCAAAGAAACTGGCAGGTTGTCCTCACAGTAAGCTAATAATCTACATTTTGCAATTACTATCTTCTTAAATAGTCAGCAGTTACAGCATCTATAGTCCTAAAGTAAGGATTGAAAGGATTGACTTAACAACCTGACACTATGATGTTCCTCTGCATTAACAGCAGGGCACAAATTTAGCAGTAATTGACTCATCATCTGCTGTGATTGGATTTCTGTGCACATATGGGTGCTTGGCATCAATAGAGAGACAGCATGCCTCTGACATTCAGTTGCTGGAAAGCGTTATCATGTATCCTGCCTGAGGTATCCATCTGGGAGATCTGAGAAGGAATACTGAACTAGACTGGTCCTTGACAGTATTTAGCATGTTCTTTCTTAGACTTTCTTAAATCATGTTGCTTAAAATGGTTACAAATGCTGTTATTTCATAGCAGCTAAGAGCATAGTGCAAAATCATGCTGTAATTTAACAGCATGGTTTCAGTGCTTCAGAGGCAAGAAAATTCAGGGAACTTAACTGTCTAAATTGCACAAAGAGGAACTTTAAAATGTTTGCCAATTAAACGCTGGGAATACTGGAAGCTAGAAATCTTAAAAATCTAATTTTATTCTTTTTTTACCTAAAGGAAGAAAAAATACGAACGGAAGAGAGACCTATGAAACAGCAGCTTTGTGGTGGTAGGTTAGTGAAGAAAATATTACTATTTGATAGTGACAATAACTGCAACATAAACTTGCAACAACCAGAAAGAGGAACCTGGCTGATATGCACAGAATCCATTTTTCTTATGATCAGATGATTTCCTGGAGAGCTTGTCTAAGTGGATTTTCAGAACTCTGTTTTTATGATTAATCAGGCAGAGCACAATTTCCATTAAAGAAAAATAGAATCCAAAGGTGAATTTGCAATACACTCAATGGCAGCAGGACATTAAGCAATAGGATGGTTTATAAAATCTAATGAGAATTTCTTCATAGTTTTATATTATATTATGCATCATGGATGCTGCAGATATCCAACACAGCTGTAGCCTAAATGAGCTTACATCATTAGTCAAAGAAGAATCAAACTTCCTTGGAATCCATTAGATTCCAGTAAATTGGTTGAATAATCAGTGCATGGTAGATTTTCAGTGGAATGAACCAAAAATGAAGGTGATTCTTCTAAAAATTGGATCTCAACAGCTTTACCATTTTTACATGATAGACTATCATTAAAATATAAACAATGAAATAAATTTTTCATTAGATTAATATAGTAACTTCTGGAAAACTCAGATTTGTTAACATCTTGGAAATATAGTAACAGGGGAATCAGTAGTATTAAAAATATAAGAGGGAAGTTGTGAGAAAATGTTGGGGGGGGGTCAAAAATGGACATAGTAGAGGAAAAACAAGCATTCTTGTACCTGAAAATCAAACTCTAGGAATTTAGTTACAGTATATATTTTCTCCAATCAATAAACTTTCATTAAGATATAAGAAGTTATTGTTTTTGTCAGGACCTACTGTACTTTTATCAACTGTGGGTTTCACATTTCTTTTCAACAGGTGGAAGCTAACTTGGGTCTTTATTATTTTGTGGCATTTCGCTGGAATCCTGCTGGTGATACTCCTCACTATGCTTCTAGCCATACTCTTCATTCTTGGTGCCTACCTTTCAAACCATACAGTGACAGAGGCCTACCAACGACCCCTATGGCAGTTTTTGGACTATTATATCCAACCACATATGCAACTGTACAGTACTGGCCTCTTACCAAAGTGATGACAGAATCAAAAAGAGCTGCTGACTAAAGAGATCCTGTCATTATAATGTATATGAATGTGGATAAAGCTGATATCCTATCAAAAATTTTAAAGGCTGAAATTCCTTGAAGACCTGCTCAATTTAGCATGCTAAATAAGGCAACTCTGTCTGGCTGACACTCGGGACACTTGAACCATACTGTTTTCTCAGTGGTGGGATTCACATTTTTTTACTACTGGTTCTATGGGCGTGGCTTGGTGGGTGTGGCAGGGGAAGGATACTGTAAAATCTCCAGGCAGAGATGGTATTTGCCGGTTGTCCAAACTACTCAAAATTTCCGCTACCAGTTCTCCAGAACTGGTCAGAACCTGCTGAATACCACCTCTGTGTTTTCCCTGCCTGCTTGAATTTAAAGATAGCATAAGAAGAGTCCAGACCAAAGGCCTATCTAATTTTCCTCCCAATAGTGGCCTGAGTCAGTCATTATGCCATAGACCTAAATAGATAAACCTTCTGTGAATCTCTCTAATTTCTTTTCAAGCCTTCCTTTACTTAGTTTAGCTATCCCTTAATTATTTTCTTTTTTCTGAGAAGTGTATCTCCCACACTCAGTGCAATTGAAATTGCCAAGTTCTAGAATAATGAAAAGAATTGATAATCCACTTTCATTATTCCAGGCCTAATTTTATACGTATATAAAAACCTATAAGAAGAGTATGTATGTCAAGTGATTGATGATCCATGACACAAAGGTTAATTCATAAAATTGGATAAAAAATTGTGCTTTAGAAGAATATAATTTACAAATAAAAATATAGAACACAAATATTTATCATAACACAAGGTTATTATAAGTATCATTATATCAAATTGGATAAATAACAATAAAAATACTACCAACAGAGAATATTAAGTCTCTTCAGATCACATTAAATTGATACAAAGACCTGGTGAAAAGATGAGTCTTCAACAAACAATGGAACTGAACTTCCTAATAGTTCTCTGCTTCCTAAAACAGGGAATTCTCCATGAAGGCATCAGAATATATGTGTCATCACTCCATTGGCTTTGCTCATAGATAGAAATGAGAAAATCTTGTAAGACCTCAAGGACTGAGTTAGGATCCCAACAGTATTTCAACAACCCCGGCTGCAAACCATATATAGCTTTGTAGTCAAAAATAACTTAATAAATGGAAATGAATGTTCCGCCAATCAAATCAGGGAGATTATATGATTGAAATGTTATGTGCAATTCCAGACTTAAATAGTGATTGTCTATTGCTCTAATATATCAGAGGAAAAATATGGAAAGATGTCTGCAATCTTGTGTGTTGCTCAATGGGGCATCTGATGATGCTATTGGAACAAATTTGGAGGCAAAGTAGACATTTAGGTTTGTTGCAGGGTCTGGTTCTTATGTTAGCATCATTTCTTATTGTTTCTTGTTGTTTGGGAGAATCTGTTTCAGGTTCGGGGGTTGAGGAGAAATAAACAATGCAGTATGGGTAGAGAGGCAAAGTTTAATTCTGGACCAATAGATTCAACCTTTGTCTGTTTTAGTCACAACTGGGGATAAGTAATACATTTCTGGTGCTAATACATTGAGAAGCACTAAACAGACATTATTTTGTCACATCTGAGTTTTTGTTATAGGAAAAAGTACGTTGTGTGTAAAATTCTGCGTCTTTTTAATAGAACTTATTTGACATATACTATTCATTTAAGCTGTGCAAACTTTGTTGACTCAATGACATTGAGAATAATTAAGAGTGAAAATTATCAATAAGCTATCATACTATATGTGTTTGCTCTGCATTCCACAAGTCTATTACAAAGTCCTACATCCTTCATTTATTTTTTAAAACAGGATCTGTTCACAGCTGAAAGCAAACATAGAGACTCTATCAGATAACTAGGGTTCTAGTTCTGAAAAGCCAGCATACTTCCATTCTCAGCAGACTTGACATATGACTCAACAGATTCTATATACATATATAAAAAGTTACATGGAGTTCTAGTAAATCAAACATAGCTTTTGAAAGCCAATATCAAAACATAACTACTTAGAGGAAAGTTGAGTAACAGGACAATTTTTTTCCACGTAAAAAGTTCCAGGTTCAGTCCTGGCATCTCAGCATAGGACTTTAAAATGTCCAGGTGAAGGCTTTGGAAGACCACTTCTATTTAGTGCTAACAGCATTGGGCTAAATGGATCAATGGTCTAACATAATATAAAGCAATTTCCTATGCTCCAAGGTATTGCAATGGTACTATTGTCCTTTGCTTACTTTTTCAGACAACTGTCATAAACTTTAAGGATGGTTACAATAGCTAGAAGGACTTGCATCCATTATAACCCTCCTTTAATGACCCTGATTTTGCATTCACTAGAAGAGGAGGAAGGAGGAAGGAGGAAGGAGGAAGGAGGAGGAGGAGGAAAAGATACTGCTTACTATCAGAGAAGTACTGAGATGAAGAACTCCACAGAATGCCATGGACCTCTAAAATTTAGTTCCAGGTCTTTTTCATGTAGAACAAAATATCGTGGCAGTAAATAATAGGTTTACAACAAAAGAAAACAAAAATAAAAGTTAGCATTTCAAAAATAATGAAATGCTGACTGATGACAGAAAACCAGACCATTGCCCTAAGAACAATAATGCAAATATTCAAAAAAACAAATAGACTTTTTTTCATTTAAATTCTTTCATCAGGCAATTATTTTAATATCTGCAAAGAAAGAAAAATATTTATTATTATTACATATTCTCTGTCTTTTTGTGATATGAATCACTGACAAATAAATGCCATTTAACACTTGGAGGGCTGAAAGAATATTGTTCTTTATTAGCTGTTTCCGAAATACTAAATATGTTGGAGTAGTCTATTGTTTGCACTTTTCATGTTGCTAACCACTAATCCTGTTAGGAATATAAATAAAAGGAAAAAACTGATTTTTACTCTTATCTTTTTTCCTTTCTTCATTGCCTGATTTAGCAGAAAAATATTCTGGCATAATTTGATTCCCCTTTTGTTGGTCCTTGGCCTATCTCTGTTTTCTCTGTTTTCAATTACTGCAGTCACCACACTTCTATTTAAGGTAACACGTAACAAGGTTGAGAAACGGTCTTAGGTCCTGTTAAAAGCACGAGCTTAGAAACCAGAAAAATGAGTTATAGTTCCATCTTATGCACAAAGCCAACTCAGTGACCTACAGCCAGTCAATATCTCTCAGCACGAGAATGAAGGTAATGTCAAATCATTTGCCATTTTCTTTGAAATCTTGCAAAGAAAACATCAAGGACCTGTTGTTGGTTGGAAAGCACAGTTAAAAAAAAAGGCTTGACATATTTTAGATACCCTGAGACTGCTCTGAGACAATAGGTGGAAAACATTACCATGAAGTCTACCTTCTTATGGGCTGGAGATGAGAGGAAGACATGGTTTGGGGGACACAGAGGGGATAGGCATAGGCAAAGCATGCAAGTGGTTAGGTACAGGTGGGGAAATGGGCCTTACCTCTCTTCTTCATTTCCTTTTCTTTTTCTTCTTCTCTGCTCCACCTGAAAACAAAATTCAGAGATGCAGGCCTTTGCTTAATAAAAGGAGAAAGACAACTATCTTATCTATTTGGGGCTTAATAAACTATATTATTTTTACTTACTTACATACTAGCATGTATGGGGTGACTTATTTTTGGAATTAAAAAGGAGTCCTTTTATAAAAGCCAACATAATGTGCTTTCATAGCTAAACTAGAGGACATTAACAAGCTGATGAAAATCTACATTTTGTACATTAAAACTATTCACATCTATAATGGATGGGTCTATGGGCTGAAAAATTGAACAAAAACTGGACATATTTAATGATCATGGTATTTGGGGTTTTGTTAGGAAAAATAATTTTAAGTTAATATGATTGGGAAGAGGACCCATCTGGCTGGTCAGGTTCCTACAACATTTTCTTACAGGAACTATTTGATAATAGTAACTTCCTATTTATATTGTTCTGTTTGTTATAAATAATTATTGAAGATAATAAATTTCTGCAAATATTGGCACTTGATTATTTTATTGGAATTAAAGCAATGATAAAATATAAAGAGCTTTGGTACACTATGAACTGAAGCAAAAATTATCAAGTAGAACCAATGCTTTAGCTGACTGCATCAGTTGATACCTCAATCTTCTTTATATAAAGCTGCCTTTGACCATGTTACATGGTAACCAAGTTGAAGTTACACATTTTACAGTTGTAGGAATTGAGAAAGAGAAAAAGAGAGTACACTTTCTACCTCTCCCCGATTTGGTTCTCACAAGAGGAGGGCTTGGACTCTCTATTCCAGTTCTCTGATTATGTTTGCATAACATCCTTATCTGGATTCAATTAATTTTGATCAATGATCAGGAAATTGCATTAAAGCATAATTTAAAAAAAGTAAAACTACCGTGCTTAGACCATTGCTTCATTTTCACTACCACAACACAATATTTTGTTTGTGTTCAGGTAACAGATAAAGTCATATTTGAGAGTAGGAGGTACATATAGTAATTATTCATTGTTCCTGGGTATTGATGTAGCAGAAGTAAAATGTAATTATTATGAATATCCCTATATATTAAAATTATACTATAGTAGCACTTGAGATCTGCTTCTATCTCTCCAAATCCACATGGGCAGTTACACTTCGATAATAAAATTTTAGAATGCCTACTCTACAGAAATACAGACGGAAAGAAATTGTGCCCAGCCTTGAAATTGTTTTCCTTAACTTAGGAAAGTTCGGAGTTAGGCATTCAAGCCTAAATACATCTTTCAAATTCAGCAAACCATTTTATTAGGCCCCTTTGGGTTTTTTTTCCTGCCAAACTATGACTGAAGTTGCAGTCTAACAAATCAGATAGGCACCAAGATAGGATCATCTCCCACAACTCTTTCTGAGCCCAAATTGTTCTTTAGGACATTTGTTAAGTTCGGAAAATGAGAGGCTGAACCAGGGCATGGATGCAACGATACTTTATTAAAGTAATAAAGGACTGAACGTGCTAGCCAAGCCTGGAACTGGCTCGCAGCGATCAGCGACTGGTTGGACCCGCAGCCTGCTTTTATAGCCGGCTGCTGGGGAGAACCAGCCAATGAGAGGGCAACCGCCCCGCAGCGTGAACGGACCTGGGTGGGAACTTCTTTAAGTTCCAGGGACATAACACCCCTTCCCCCAGATGCGAACACGCACATAGTCCTTGAGTGACGCGGGAGGCTTATGTTGGTGCCCAGAACGGCGCAACTCTGGTGAATTGTCTGGTAGTTCAGAGTCTGCAGAGGAAGGTCGGACCGGTGGGGTGTCACGAGCGTGTTCCTCGGTCAGTGCTAGTTCGGGACTCGCAGGGCTGGTCACTGGGGATGTGCTCCCGTTGACTGGTCCGGACTGGTCAACCGTCTGGTGGTCACGGTTCGAGTTCGGACTTTCCGGCTCGGCCGCAGGTGTAAACATGTCACCGGAATAGGTGCTGCTGTGAGGTGGATGCTGTAGCCTCGCACCGGTCTGCAGCCATGAGTCACTGCTGACGAGAGTGCCTTGGCGCCTCCGCAGCTGATCCAGATGCCTTCTCCAGATTCGGCCATCCTCCAGTCTGACTCGATATGACCTGGGTCCGGTGATGGCCACGATCTCGCCCGGGATCCACAAGGGGTCTCCAGCGAAGTTCCTCGCGAACACGGTTTCCTGCAAGACAAAATGCCTAACCTCCGATGTGGAAGCGAGGGGAGAGTCAGGGCAGTAACGTGGGTGAAGCCTGTCCAATACAGTCCGCAGGCGTCTACCCATCAGGAGTTCAGCCGGGGACTTATTAGTGACTGTGCACGGGGTTGAGTGCTGGCTCAGCAAGAAACGGGAGAGTCGGTGGTGCCAGTCTTCCTTGCTGAACCTAGCTAGAACTTCTTTAGTGGTCCTAACGGCTCTTTCTGCCAATCCGTTGCTGGCCAGATGAAAGGGAGCCGTGAAGATGTGGCGGATGCCCAGGTTGGCAGCGAAGCGACTGAACTCGGCTGATGCGAACTGGGGGCCATTGTCAGAAACTATAGAGTCTGGTAGCCCGTGTGTTACGAACAGGCGAGTCAATACCTTGGTAACCGCTTGCGTGGTGGTCGTGGATAGTTGCGCCACGTCAATCCATTTAGAGTAAGAGTCCACGACCACCAGGAACATTTTGCCGTGGATCGGACCCGCTAGGTCGATGTGAATCCTGGACCAAGGTGCGCTGGCGCTTTCCCACTTAGTGGGGGTGGCAATTGGAGGGGCTGGACGGGATTCCTGGCAGGGATGGCAGGAGCTTACCCATCTGATGATGTCCTCGTCGAGGCCAGGCCACCATATGTAGCTGCGTGCTAATGCCTTCATCCTGACGATGCCAGGGTGGCCCTCATGCAACGCCTCCAAAACTCGTGTACGCAGTGAGGTCGGGATGACCACTCGTGTGTCCCACAGCAAACAGCCCTGCAAACTGGATAACTCCTGTAGGCGGGTCTTAAAAGGCGTGAATTTGGTTTCAACATTGCTGCCCGGCCACCCCCTCCTCACCCAGTCCAGTACCTGGGCGATCGTTTTGTCTGCCTTGGATTTGGCGGCAATGTCAAGGGCAGTGATGGGGAGGTCCAGTTGGGTGACCTCAAAGATAGCATGGACCAGGGCTGGATCCTCAGCAGGAGCAGGCAGGGGGCAGCGGCTGAGGGCGTCTGCGTGGGACAATGTTTTACCTGGACGGTGTATGAGTCTATACGAGTATGCTGCTAGGAAAAGAGTCCACCTCGTCATTCTAGGAGAGAGGACTTGAGGGGTCTGTTTGTCACCTGCTAGTAGACCCAGGAGAGGCTTATGATCCGTGACCAGCTCGAAGAAGTGGCCAAAAAGAAATTCATGAAATTTCTTCACTGCTGCGACAGCTGCTAAAGCTTCCTTGTCGATTTGGCTATAATTGCGCTCTGTTGCAGAGAGCGTCCTGGAAAAAAAAGCAATGGGTGCCTCGGAGCCATTGGGGAGCCTGTGGCTTAACACTGCCCCAATTCCGAAAGGGGATGCGTCCGCTGCTAGCACTAATGGGAGGTTGGGGTCAAACTGGATAAGAACCGCCTCCGACGTGAGTAGTGATTTGACTGCACGAAAAGCGGAGTCTTCCTTGTGTCCCCAATGCCAAGGCGATTTTTATCCAAAAGTCTGTGCAGGGTTCCGCCACAGATGCTTTATGGGGCAGGAAAGATGCGTAAAATTCAATAGCCCCAAGAAGGCCTGCAGTTCCGCTTTGGAGGTTGGAGTGGGTGCCTCGTGAATTGCCTTAACCTTGGACTCCAGGGGTGAATGCCTGAGGCGTCAATTTTATAACCCAGAAAGTCCACCTGTCTAGTGGCAATGGCACATTTTTCTTTTTTTAATTTGAGGCCATGCTGTCTGAACCTCTCTAACACTGCTCGAACTCTCTGGAAGAGTTGGGGTCTGTCCCTGGCTGAGACTAAGATGTCGTCAAGTAGGGTACTACTCCAGGGAGGCCCTGCAAAATCCGCTCCATGAGGGATTGAAAAATGCCGGGCAACACTTACACCAAATTGGAGATGCTTGCACGGAAAGCACCCCTGTGTGTGACAATGGTCTGGAGTTCCGCTGTTTGGTTGTCAACAGGAAACTGTTGATACGCTTGAGACATGTCCAATTTGGCAAAAATGCTGCCAGGTTCAAAAGTGTGTAATAAATGCTGAATGACGGGCACTGGGTAAGCACTAACTTGTAAAAACTTATTAATTGTGGTTTTATAGTCCGAGCAAATTCTCAGGCTACCGTCTTTTTGAGGGGTGTGACAATGGCGTCTCCCATTTGGCGAAATCTGTTGGCTCAATGACCCCTTGTTTTAATAATTTATCCAGTTCCGCATCTAATTTAGGCCGAATTGGGAATGGAACTCTCACGAGGTTTCAACCGGATTGGGACTGCTTGGGGGTCGACTGAGAATGAGATAGGGGTACCGTTATAACACCCCAGCTCATTGCTGAATACGTCTGAGTAGTCAGCGAATGGAGTCAGTGTCAGAGGTTGAGACCGCATGGACTCCTGTTAACCCCAGGCCGAGGTGGGGAACCAATCAAGTCCCAAAAGTGTAGGAGGTTGCCGCTGACTACCACTAGAGGTAGGTGGCCTTTAAAAGTTTTAAAATTAACAAGAAACTTGCCTCTGCCGATTACAGGAATGGTCTTCCCCTGGTAGTCTTTCAGGCTAAGCTGGCACTTCTGGAGCCGGTTTCTGGATAGACTGGGCTGTAGCTTCTTGAGGGTGCTCCAAGAGATAATTGAGAGCGCTGACCCCGTGTCAACCTCCATGTGGCAAGGTTTACCTTCTAATAAAACGGAGAGAGATTTTACTAATGGTATGGCAAGCGTGCTTAGCGTGGTGGCGGGTGCGACAGTTCAATACTTGCCTTTGGGGTCCGGAATGTGAAAAGGAAGGGACCCGTTGTGCCGAGTTGTGAGTGGCTTGACAGACTCTGGCGATGTGCCCTTTTTTGTGACAATTGTTGCAGGTGGCTCCCTTGAATTTGCAGGTGGTCCTCAGGTGAGATCCACCACAGGATAGGCACAGAGTGATGTGCTTGGATGGACTGACGCTTTCTTGCTTGGCTCCTACCTGTGGGTGCCTGGTGTGGGCTAGGCGGTGGATGTCGGCCGCATCACTGGGGTCCTCCTCGATGACTACCTCTTCAGAGTGGACGGAAACTGCAATTTGTTTGGAGACAGGACCTTGGATCTCGGTGGCTGAGTGTGCTGCCAGCTCCGCTGCCAGGGCTTCCTCGACGGCTTGAGTGAGGTTGAGGTCCTTCTTGGCGAGTAGGCGCCTTTGGAGGTGAAGATCCTTGACCCTGCAGACTAGCTGGTCGAGGAGCATGTCATCCAAGTAGGTCCCAATCCCACAATGGAGTGCTGCTGTTCTGAGGGCAGCCACGTACTGGTTGATGGTCTCTTTGTCTGATTGCTTCCTCATTCGGAAGGTGAACCGCCTGGCAATCTGTGAGGGTCTAGGAGAATAGTGGTTAGTAAGGATTTCTAACAGTTCTGTCCAGGGAACGTTTTTAACTCACGTGGAGCCACGAGTGCTGTGGCAGTATCAAAGACGATGGCGCCACAGTAGATCAGGAAATATGATTTTTCCGGTGCTCCCTGCATCAGCCAGCCCTATGGCGTCGATGTAGTGGTTAAAACGATTCTTGTATGACTCCCACTTCTCCTCATCTGGCTTGAACGCTGGGAAAACTGGGTTGGAGTTCATGATGAGAATCTGTTGAGAAAATCTCTCTGAGGCAGCAGCAGGAAGGTTTTTGTGCCTCTGGAAGGCAAGTGACTTCAGCTCTGGGAGAGGTTTTCACAACTCTCTCCCTCTCTCTGGATTAACACGAGGTAGGCTGCGGCGGCCATTGGCAGCGTTTTGAAATTCGCGCCTGCGTGGGTGTCAGTGACTTCGCAATACAGCACCGCTGTATTCTCGGGCGGAAATTCAAATGACAGCCGTTTGAATTTCGCGCCTAAGGAAACGAGCGGCTGCGGCTCGCAGCGCCACACTTTCCTGTAGCTGGCTAACTAGCGGCTACAGACGCTTCTCACTCTCACTGCTTGCTGGCCGCTCTCTCTGGCTGCGGACCAGCGTTCGCTCGTTGCCTGCTGACCGCTTTCTCTGGCTGTGGATCAGCGTTCGCTCTCGTTGCTTGCTGACCGCTCTCTGGCTGCGGATCAGCGTTCGCTCTCGTTGCCTGCTGACCTCTCTCTGGCTGTGGATCAGCGGCTAGTGATTCAGCGGTTGCATTTTGCCTCTGGTCGCCATCCCACCTTCGTCGCCAGTGTTAAGTTCGGAAAATGAGAGGCTGAACCAGGGCATGGATGCAACGATACTTTATTAAAGTAATAAAGGACTGAACGTGCTAGCCAAGCCTGGAACTGGCTCGCAGCGATCAGCGATTGGTTGGACCCGCAGCCTGCTTTTATAGCCGGCTGCTGGGGAGAACCAGCCAATGAGAGAGGGCAACCGCCCCCGCAGCGCGAACGGACCTGGGTGGGAACTTCTTTCAGTTCCAGGGACATAACAACATTAAAGACTATCTGCTCAAGAAAAATAATCCAAAAGAGGATTGGGTACAAGAAATTGGTCTCTTCTTGGTGGTTTTTAAACAATCATCTTAAACTATGAGGGAGGGAAATTGCATTATACCTTTTCTATTTTGGATACACACCTTTTCTTTTGGTGTGTCTCATTTGCACTCTGAACTTTTTCTATTAGCAAATTATTATACACCTGATACAGATATATTAGCTGTTGTATTGCTTATCAACTAGTAATTTTTAAAACTCTTTTTGTTTCCTCTTTTTATCTCATGGCAAGTACTGTACAAACATCACTTCTAAAAGTTAGGAGTTGGAGAGATATCCAACATATAAAAAGTCTAGTAAATTGACGTTCAAGCTTACATTCACTCAAATCTAATGTAAGCTTTATAAAGAATTTTCAGTGTATGGGCTGCTTTAGTGTCAGGCTAGCACTATCTGCTGTACTCTTCAAAACAGGTAAGCCTTTATTTAGAAAATCTATATTCTTTTAACCACAGCAGGCAAGGTAGATGTTAGATCAATTGTGTTCATTCTAATAGATGTTTGAATCAATAAATCATGAGGGAAACATTGCATAAATTAAAAATCATTCTAAAAACCTCTTGAGTTTTCTGTGCATTAATTTAGAGCATTAGGACAATTAGCATAGCACCTTCAAACTCACAAACCATACATGAAACAGGTAATAATGTTTAAATATTTAGCAGATATTAAAAGTATGAAGCAAGCAACCAAGATTCATACACACACACACCACACACACACACACACACACACACACACACACATATATGTATATAGTGCCGAAACGTTGCTACAACTTTAAAAGCACAACTACAATGACGTGGGAAAATACCCGAACAAAGCTGAATACCATATATATAGTTTTATATATATATATATGTTTTCTTAAGTTTTCGTGGGTACTTACATGTATGGTATTCAGCTTTGTTCGGGTATTTTCCCACGTCATTGTGTTCGCCAGACGAACACAATACAGAAGCCTGATGATGGCAGATGAGATTCTGCCAAAACATTGCTACAACTTTAAAAGCACAACTATAATGACATGGGAAAATACCCGAACAAAGCTGAATACTGTATGTATGTATGTATGTATGTATGTATGTATGTATGTATGTATGTATATCCCAATGACTTCGGTTGGACTTTCTCTCAAGAAAATATGCATCAGATTACACTTTAGTTTATATGAATATATGTATATAAATATTATCTAATATTGCATGTAGCTTTGTTTTTCTTTTGAACTTTCTAAAATTGAACAAAATAAAAACAAGTATATTAAGTAATATGCCTGAGCTATCAGGAAAAAATTATTTGAATCATTAATTTAATTCAGAAAAATTGAATCAAATCTGAAAGTTAACCCAGTCCAGATATTCAAAATAAATTGTTAAGTGTGTTTCCTATTAGCTTTTTTTTTTTTTTGGGGGGATTTCAATTTTATACTGAAGCATCAAAGTGATCAGAAAAGAATCAGAAGCATTCAATTTGATGTTTCACTTTGACTTTTCAATTAAATTCAGAAAGTCAATTCAGAGATTCAACCACATCATCAGAAATTTGATTGCCCACATTTCTTACTTAACTCTATATTTAAATAAATCTGGCACCTTTTGCCATTGCTACTGAACAAGAAATCTAGCAACATGGATTTTGCTTGATGTCTTTATTTCTTTGGTCCTTTTCATTAAAGTATCTTCTTGGACGTTAATTACATCCCCTTTCTCCTAGCCAACTTGTGTTTAATAAGTATTTTAATATCTTCCTTCCTTAGTTTAACTGTCAGTATCTCTTTTTGTTTCTCGGTGAGATCCCATCCAACAGTAACTTGTTTGTCTTCCTTTGTCTTCAAATACAAATATATGTTCTTTGCCTTTGCAAGTGATCATTCTAAAGAATTAGGAAATTTAGATATTATATTAACAAACCCCAACATTGTTTAGATAAATAAGCAAACCCCTATATTTATATAATGGACAATCAAAATTTCTTTTCAGTTCTTTCAGTTGTGGATAAAACAGACGGGTGATTAATCTGTAAAGTTAGTCCCCAGGGATCTTTATAATACATTCCTCACCTTTTCCAAAGCTAAGCCATGGTGAAAAAAAAGAACATGGTTGCTAAAATATTTAATTATTCATTTCACTTAAGTGTTTGCAGCCTTTTTGCAAAAGTGCAGCATTGAGATGACTCCAATGCTTTTCAGTAAAGCGTTGTAAGTCCAGGTTCTCATTTCAAAATGAAAACGGAAAGACAGATGAATAATACTTATTAAGCAGCCATCACTGAAACAAATATTTTACTCAAGAAAGTCTGCAAGAGGAAGTTTTTTAAAATATATATATTGTTAATGAAATTTGGAAGAAAACTACCAGCTTTCTCATGATCATCTTCCTAATGTAAAATATGAAAGCTGTGGGAAAGACTGTGGGAACATCAAAACCAGTTGATGTTCCAAGGTACCAGAAGTCAGAGGATGCCAATTTTTAATTTCTATCAGTTACCTGGAAACTAATATTAAGCAACAACATGAATACTCTGGATACTGAGAATATATCCATCTGCTGCATCTTCCTGGAATCTCCTTTTGAGACAGCTGAGTTAAAATATTGCAAGCATCTGCTGATTTCATCAGAATATAGCCACAAAATCAGGTAATCTGTCAAATGTTGTCTTATTGTTTGGAAAGATGGGGTGTTCATTTCCCCCCCAAACAGGATTTCCTATGTAAAAAAGTTTAAATATATTCAATCCTGGGGTCTTTATGAAGAAATGTCATGGATCTCTCATCCATATCTAGTGTTGCTCCACTAGAGTAGCTCAGTTATTCCTTCACTTCAAACCTCCGTCGATATTCCAATACAGAAGCTCAGAAGCAACACCGTTCTAACAGAATTGTAGCCTGACATGAAGTCTATTGACAGAGGAGATCTGTTCAGAGAATTGACTTTAAACTATCTGTTGATATTTAAAGGGGAAAAAAGTATCTTCATCAGAAATAGTGTGTCTACAACAATTGTAAGACAAATGTCATACATGGCCACAAGATGGCTCAGGGAAAAAAAATCTCCATTATTTTTCTGGTAAAGGGTGAGATTTTATTTTTATTTCTGCATGTTGTATATAAAGCTGCTACATTCTGAAACATATCTGTTACACTCTTTCTCAAATTTACATAATTATTTCTGGATTTTATGAATTTTTCAAACACTTTGGTACGGGTGGAGATATACAAGATGGTAATGTCGAGAAAAAAATGAGCATTCTCAAGATTCTCTGTTGTGTAATACATATTTATCTGGAAATAAACCCAGCTCAAAAAAAATCCTACACTTTTCCCCTATATAAATATGTGTTGTTGTTGTATCTTCTAACTATTAAGAGATTGTAGTCTTGTTTCTGAAAGCCTGGTTGGTGGGCTGGTTAATAGTTTACACTATATAATTCTTAATGCATTTTAAGGTGGAGAGTATATGTTGATCTTCCATTTCTAGAGAGCCCACAAAGGAGTTTTCCATGGGGAAATGTTTTTGAGAAGAAATCAGCTTAGTTCTGCTCAAAAGTGTTCTTAACATAGATTCTTATATCACTGTGTAACACCTATAAAGAGTTATACATTTCAGTCTAGGAGAAGAATAGCTGAAGAATTTTAGTAGCAACAGTAAAGGATATTTTTGTGTGTGCAATAGTTGTGGTCGCAGTAGAAAATGCATGACTAACACATGTTGTTTTCACTCATATCAAAAGCTTAAGAAGCAGTCAACAAGATGAAAAAAATCCAGATGTGCTTGTCTGTCACCTTTCTATTTGCATTTGGAATAGTTTATGAACTGTCCCAAGAACCAGATTGCTTCTTTTTCTGCAATCCAATTTCCAAACATTTCCTGAGGCCCAAAGATGTCATGTCCCAGGGCAGAAGTATCATCTTTCTGGAGACAACTGATCATCTGCAACCTTCTCCACTTGTTTTATGTTCTGTGGAATCTGCTGCCAGAGTTTATCCAGACAGGCCCATCATTTTCTTTATGAAAGGACTGGACAACAACACATTGCCAGTTATAAAGTCTTCTTACCCCTCACTTTTCTTCTTATCAACTATGAAGAATGTTTTCCTTTTTCCTCTTCAGGAGGACAATTTATTCCAGGACACGCCTCTATTGTCATGGTATCTTCAGGTAAGATGGGAAGTGGGAGTGTTTTCTGGATAGCCAGAGAAAAGGGCAACATTAATTCCAACTGACCTATTAGTGGTCTTGCATTTATCAGAAGAAACACTCTTCTTTGGGACTTGTGTTTGACTCCAGCCCCATTTACTCAGTATTTAGAGATCTGGGAACACAACTTCCTTGGTTTTTCAATTGTTACATGATTTTACTACTCTAGTTTATCCACAATACTTCCAGGAATAACCGTGAGACTATGGTTAAAAAAAAAGGACAATCTTGATTCAGAATACTTTCCTAAACATAGAAATTAGATGGAAAGGATTTTACTTGATCTTCATTGCTCTGTTTAAGTTAAGAGGTTGCCTGAACTCTGCAAAATTAATGCAGCATATCAGGAAATAACCACATTGGCTCTCTATCCTTTGAAAAATTATTCTCTAAGAACAAAGCCTATCACCAGGTCAGGCTATTAATCTATACAGCTGTGTAGGTTTTCAGGAAAGAGGCTTAAGAATGATCTAATTTCTGACTCATTTATAAGGAGATAACAATTGGATTTGAGATATTTTACATGTGCTTGGAAAAAGCTATCCACGCTGATGAAGTAATTTTTTTGAAAAACATTATGTTATACCTTGTTATGGACATTAAAAGAACAATATGAACATTTTTGAAGCCTTAAACTTTTGCTTATCTTTATTATTTGCATATCTTTATTTGGGAATGGTTTTCACTCTATATAGAATATTGCCTTTAAGTCTGTAAGACTTGCATTCTGAACAAGTTGCAGTAGTATTTATGTACTGATCACAATATGTTATGTTGCTTAAAGCTTTCAGAGAATATTAAGAAAATACAGAAATCAGTATAACATATTAGTGATTTCATTATATATTTTTAAAAAACATACTTTGGTTAGCACAAATACACACACACATTTCTGTGTATGTATGGGTACATATATGTGGGAGTGTACACATACATACATACACACACACATCATGCAACATTTGATTACGTTAGAATTTCAGGAATAAAGCTTATATATACAGTTTAACATATCACATCCAGAACTTGAATCTGTAACATCTTAGCCAAGTTGTTCTATACGGATATGATTTCTTCACTGAAAGAACCAGAACTATTGCTTTATTTTAGCTAGGTGTTATTCCTTGCTTATGTATCGATTTTGAACTTTTTCAGGTCAATACAACAAAGGAGAAATATTGGACCTATATTATTTCTGATGCAATCAGACTTGCAGTAGTGTGGAAATATGGTGGAATTTATATGGACACTGATGTTATTTCCATCAAACCTATCCCAGTGGCTAATTTTTTGGCAGCTCAATCTTCCCAATTCTCCAGCAATGGGGTCTTTGGTTTTCAGCATCATCATTGGTTCATCTGGGATTGCATGAATGATTTTGTTCATAATTACAATGGAGACATCTGGGGAAATCAGGGACCTTACCTATTTACAAGGATACTAAAGAAGCAATGCAATCTTAGAAATTTTGAGAATGTGGAAGACCACATATGTTACAACATTTCCTTTTTGCACCCTCAACGTTTCTATCCTATTCCTTATAAAACATGGGCAAAGTATTACGAAGTATGGATTACAAAGCCAGAGTTCAATCATTCTTATGCTTTGCACTTATGGAACTTCATGAACCAGAAAGAGAAAAAGAATATGACCATTGGAAGCAACACACTTGTGGAAAACCTGGTCAGAACGTATTGTCCTAGTACATATAGATTTGAGCTTCACAAGACACAGATGCCTCAAACTAAAACTAGATAAGGTTGTAAACCTGTTGCTTTTGTGAGTATTCCAGGAACCTGGGGATCCCTTCCTTTCTTTTTACATGCATGCAAGTCTCTGATGCTGGATATTTGAAAGGCCAGGAAATCAAGGCCTCCAAAACCCATAACAGAACATAGTAAATTCTGGGTGGGAAGAGACAGAAGAAACTAAAGCAAGTTAAGACTCCCTCCCCTGATCCATCATGCTACTAACACTCAATGGGAGTTTTGACCAGCCACTCGACTACTCAGAAACATGTGAAATAAGAGGGACACTTTTTTCTCCTATACCAAACAAGAGAGCTCTAATCTTACCTTGAATTTTTTCTATAATTCCAGCATATCATAACTGTGATTTGAAACTCAGTAATCCTTCAAATATTAATTTGGTAATCTTTGAAGATATTTAACACTGTCAGAAATACAGAGAATAAATGAACAAATATACCTTTATTTGAGCTCAGGAAATATATAGATTCTTTTTACAATTTTCCAAAGGAAAATCTTTTCGCCATTTTCATTTCACACTAGAAAATTAAAGACTATGTTGTACTGATGGCAGACCTGCTATATGGAAAGCAGTCACGTGCAATTGCTAAGAACTGATATTTGTTATTTTTAAAACAAAATAAAATCAATACTTTTAATTGTATGTTATTTGTTGAGGTAATTCCCCATTAGGAGAATGAGCGCGTACATGGAGACGTATTTGAGAGTAGTGTTTGAATAATACACACACAGCACACAGATACACTGTACAGTAAATGTAGGTTTTTACTTCCAGAAATGGTTTAAGCAAAGTCCAAACAAGCAATCCAAAGTCATTCACAAGTAAATCAGTCAGTTTTCAATCCAGGATAATCCAATAACAAAGTCCAGTGTCAAAAACAGTTCAGTATCAGACTTACATCAAATCCAGGAATAGCAGTCAATTAAGAGGAACAGCAATATTCTCCAATAGAAGGAAAAAGAGACTTACTGAGGCTGCTTCTGAGACTAAGACAACCCAGGTTTCTGGCTCCATCTTATGGCCATTTGAGAAAGCACACCCAATTACAGTTTTGCATTTTCTTAAAGATACAATATTAAAATGTCTATCCTGGTTTATATATCCAACCCAAATAGCTGTTTGGTGACTTACATTCCTAACATTATTGATGTTCTATTGTTAAGCATATAAATACTTCTAAGGAAACTTGTCTTTGAATAAGGGAGGATAAGTTGCAAATCAGAGATAAGATGATAACCTTTTATCATAGTTTCTAGTATCTCTGTAAAAGCCACTCATGATTTTGAGGTAGCAATGAGGACATTATATGAGGACTCCTTAAGGATAGATTTGTGCTTGGAGCACCAACTATAAACTTACAAGTAATTTATTTCTATTCCTTTTAACAGCAACCTATGGAATGTTTCTTTTATCAATTCTCTTTGATGAAGGTTATAAAATTATCATTACTGATAAGATTTACATCTTCAGAGATGCCCATTGCACTTTTACAACCATATTTCATAATGTACAATTGCAATGTCATCTCTGGCTATGGAAATAATAATTTCATATTTAATGTTTTCAGCTGAAAACAAGAATGGTAAAGAAACTTCAAAGCCAGTAACTTGATATTGCTTCATGTCAAATGAAAATATGTTTAACATTAAGAAAAAAGACTAGGAATGGGATATATATTATCTATCCATAACATGTTTATTTCTTATCTGTAATCTGAATATTTTCTCCAATAGGGTATTTAAACAGGACACTTAAATAGACATGCTCTTTCACGTGGAACTATTCTAGTTGGCATTTAATGGAGCACTACATTCCTAATAGCAAATCTGCTATGCTATGTCTCTCCATGAACAGGATCACACTTACTAGGAAGAATATCTCATAGGATCTATTTTGCAATTCAGCCAGTTTTCCATTTCAAGTAAGACTATGCAATATACACATGCACACATGTCTCTTGGAACCAAGCTCTCTTACTCAGCTGGTGGGTCTTCTCTGCTGGCTCCTCATTATTCCTTCAGATTCTTCTGGTATCTTCTGAAATTTAAAATGTATTTTTCATTTATAATAAATTATGTTGAA
This sequence comes from Pseudonaja textilis, assembly GCF_049901715.1. Taxonomy (NCBI): domain Eukaryota; kingdom Metazoa; phylum Chordata; class Lepidosauria; order Squamata; family Elapidae; genus Pseudonaja; species Pseudonaja textilis. The sequence goes on along the minus strand of NC_141993.1, from coordinate 54,748,123 downwards.
AACTATTTCTAATGTTTGGAAAAATAAGCTTAAATTCTCAGGCACCATGTAAAATACTCTCTGTAGGCAAAGCCAAACCCAATAATTAGCAAAGCGGTCATACAACAGTCTCTTCTGATGCAGAGCTAGTAATAGAGAAAGGAAATAAGGGAGAAGGAATGGGGAAATTGTCAGCAGATATTCTCTGACTTTTTTTCATCTATGTTTGCTGGCAACTTTATAACTGGACAGTATTGCATTTGTGATAATGATGAGAAAGGTTGCTGTGCAAGGGGTGGGGGGTATTTAAAAAGTTGAGAATACAGTACTGACAGGTTTGAAATGTGACATTTCTGTATTGTCAGAACAACTGCATACATAATGAAATGAATTGATGAACTGAATGAATGTAATGATAATGTGAAATGAAATTAGTTTTTTTAATCATTTGGTATATAAGAATGTCATTTACAATTATTGAAGTACACATCACTAAAGTATACATGGTTTTCTCATTGTTGTGTATACTATGTTATGGATACATTTCTTATTCATTTTTCAATGATCAGTTGAAGACCTCAAGATGTCATAAATTTGTCTAAAGCTGTGATTTTATTCTTAATAACCAGGGTGTAATCCCCAGTGTATTACTCCAAATAGACAGGTATAGAAACAAACAATAGTGGTACCTCAGCACTCATTGTTAATTGGTTCGGGGAGGTGCAATGAGTACCAAACAAATTTTTCCCATAAGGAATAATGTAGTGAGCCACAAGACAGCCGACAGTGACAAGTTCTAGCTTGTGTGTTGACTACCAAACAATGAGAATAAGGACAAAAATTTTGGGTTAAAATGAGTTGAGTACCAAATTTGATGACTTTCAAAGCAATTAAGTACCAAAGGACTACTGTATGTAGAAATGTTAGATTTTGACATGTACTAACATTGTCTAATGATGAAGCTAAGTAAGATCAAAAGGATGTAGTGTTTCTCAACTGTGGAAACTTTTTGCTGGGTGGATTTCAACTCTAAGAATTCCCCGACCAGCATTTTGGGGAGTTGAAATTCACACACCTTAAAGTTACCAAGATTGAGAAACACTGATCTAGTACAATTTAGTACTGCTCTCTTCTGACAGCAAGGATGGAGGTAGACTGTTACATTTCTGCTTTTGGTTTAGGAAAACAAATCACAAGTTTATTTTAAGAGAAGTACAAGAATGAAATTCAGGGAAGAGATATATACTAGTTTATGGATAGATGTGAATTAGAATTGGTTATAATTTAATTACAGAATGTTAGCACACTTCAATAGAAAAGATTCTCAAGCTGATCTATGCACAGTGAGGAGGCCTGAGCTGTGCCAAGGTTAATTCTGTGGCTGGACTTGATGACGAAACAGCTTTCTACTTAATATAAGGTTAGTCCCCACACTGTAATAAGCTGGGGTTTTTTTTCTTTCTTTATTCTTAACATACAATTACTTTTATGTGCCATAAAAGGTTCCACATTTTTCCTTTTTAGAACCTGAAAAGAATTATTTGATATGTTCTACACACCCAGAAAGGAACTTCCTTCCTTGATTCTTTCACCATTTAGTTCAAGGGTCTTCAAACTTGAGAGCTTTCAGGCTTGTGGACTTCAAACCCCAGAATTCCTCCTCCAGTCGTGTTAGCTCAGGAATTCTGGGAGTTGAAGTCCACAAGTCTTAAACTTGCCAAGTTTGAAGAGCCTTGATTTAGTTAAACTTTAAAAATGCAAAAAGAAAGGAACTTTCCTGCTTTCTCTCATCAGTGCCTGATCGTTTTGGAAGGCTTCATTTATTCTCTGAGGTTTATTAAGGGATGCTTCTTTTTCCATCCTTTAGAAATGTAGAATGGTTCAGCTGCTACTTGGGCTTTCCTTGGAGGGCCCAGCAGCAAATTAAAGGATCTCTTTCTCCCCATTCAGGGGCATTTTGTTGGTTCAACGTGGCACACACGGCTACAATTGAAGCTCTCAACAGAACGCAGCCCCAACCTTTGGACTTGCGTCCTCTCTGCTGGTAGTGATGAGACACCAAACCAGAAACGGCTTTGTTATTCAACAAGCGAAGCCTTAATCGACCTCTGAGGATCGATATTTTAACAGACTGTGATTGTACGATCCTCCCTCGTTGTACACTGTGGATAGATTACAGCCGGAATGAGGCTTAAACAAGCAAGAGAAAGCAATCAGATGCCGTGTTTTCATAAATTACTACAGCAACAGCTTGGCTTGGGGGACGCTTTACCAGCTGTTTCCAGTCCTCCTGGGAGAAGCTCCGCGGGCGCAGCGAGAGCCTCGGAATTGCTTTCAGGCTTCACCTCTGACGTTGCAAATTTCGGGCCGAGAAAGTGATTCGTTGCTGTGGGGAACCGGCGCTGGGATCTTTGCCTGGATGGTGTTGAATTTCCTGGGTGGGAGGGGAGAGACGGAGGATTTCAGCGCCGACTTTTGTCTCCAGCCCCGCGCTGTTTGTACCGGGCCTTTTTAAGCGCGAGTGCAGGCACACAATCACATAACACATATACACCGCCCTGCTTCACAAAATATGCTTCCTGCGGGCAGGTAAGGATTTGCTTTGTTGGAAATGTAGTTCCCGTGCTTTACTGCCAAAAAAGCTGGAGAAGGGGAGGGAGAAGAGGAGATGGGACTACGCCTTGCTCAAGCCAGTTCCTTCTTCTCATACATATGTGCATCGTTTGCTCGGTTAATCATTACCAGCTTGTTCATTGCTGAACCTCTGGCATATCGGAATAATAATATTGGCTACTGGAACAGGGGATGAAGTGATCTCCCTCGGCGATCCCTTTTCCCCAGCCCAACTTTTCTTCGGAAACCCTTTCCTTTGCAACCGTTTCCTTAGGCCCGGAGAATGCGAGGTCCCTGGAGAATGCTTGGCTTATAACCGGGGGGCGGGGGTGGTAGGAGGAGGAGGATGGGGGCTTGAAAGGAAACCGAGGAAGTGTGTCGGGTACGGTTTGGTAACAAAGTGGCATTCTGGATTCTCGAGTGGCGCTTCTTGCTCAGTCGGAAGCCGCGCGTGGGAGGCTGCTGGCCTCAAGAAGTTACTTAGCTTGGACCGTCAATCGAGGCCCGTTGCCTGTCTGTGGCCCTTTTTGTGGAGGCTTTAGCATCTCTTAAAGTCTCTTTTAAAAAGGGGCTCGCGTTTCCATTTTGGAAAGGAAAGGCTGATCATCGGCTGGTTGTGAAGACAAGAGATTCGGTAGAGTTGGACAGATTGTGGCCTCCATCCAGAGATGGAGATGCACAGATCCCAAGCCTCTTGTAACCTAAATACTGAATCCTCGTGGGTACTATACCAATCTGTATACTAGCACAGGTTAGTCCTCTTATGACTGCAATTGAGCCCCAAATTTCTGTTGTTAACAAATGTTAGTGAGACATTTGTTTTCTGAGTTTTGCCCCATTTTATGACCTTTCTTCCCATGGTTGTTAAGTGAATTACTGCAGTTGATAAGCTAGAAACCCAGTTGTTTAGTGACTCTGGCTTCCCCATTGACTTTGCTTGTCAAAAGGTTTCAAAAAGGGATCACATGACCCTAGGATCAGACAACAATCATAAATATGAGAACCAGTTGACAAGTGGCTGGATTTTGATCACGTGATCATGGGAATGCTACAATGCTTGTAACTATGAAAAATGATCGTGTTACTTTTTTCAGTGAACCTTGAATGTTCACTAAATGAACTGAACGAGGACTACCTATACATTCAGGTTGACCTGAGTGAGGTCAAAATAACAGCTGCCATATCTCATCCCTGAGCTGAGGCAGAGGTCTCCAACCTTGACAACTTTAAGACTTGTGGACTTTAACTCCCAGAATTCCTCATCTACACCCTTTGTCATTTTAAAGTTGCTAAGATTGAGAAACTCTGGAATAGTCGCTCTTAAATGAAAGGATAAGTAACAGCTGTATTGAACATGTCTTATCCATCAATCAACAAATGAGGATTCCATATTATTTTAGCCACCCAGAGTCATTTGCTACTACTGTAGATAGGCAGCAAATAAATACATAAATAAATGTGTTGTGTGAGCTGCTTCAGGGCAAGATAGGTTTGCAACTCTTGTATGAATTCCATGCCTCATACATTGAAACCAGATTAGGTTAATTAGGTTAATCATACAAAGTGGGCATGACCCAAAACCAAGCTTCTTGCTTTAGAATCACTATTTATAAAACATAATTCACATATGTAGGCTTTGTAATGGTCATACATGGTTTTGCCCAAAATACATATAGTTTGCTTCCAACCCCCCAAATAACTCTCCTGTCCCAAAGATGGGATATCAGGTGACTGTTAGGTGGTCTGTATGACATGAATCACCAGCTAAATTTACAGTATATTCACTTCAGATTGACATAGCTGAGTTCTCATTAGTGAGGGTGTGCAAGATAGAGGAACTCAGAACATGTCACACTATCAGGATATCCTTCAATACAAGATGCTCATTTTACCCAACTTGTCCATCATTTTGTTTTTTGTTAATATACTGTGCTTTGTGTTATTATTTTTATTTCAGTTAAAATTAGCATCCATGCTCAGTCTATGAAAAAAATTAATTCACAGACATCTAGCTAGGAAGAAGTAATTTGTTTAGGTACAGAAGGTTTGATTTTTAGTTGCCCAGATTAAAGATGTAAAAATACATCTGAATGTTTATTTGTGCCATTTCTCCAATATTAAAGGTAATGGGGCAAATGTGCTAGTTTTCAAGCCTTCTGCTGAACATTTTTCCATTGTTAAATCATTTAGCATCTTTTCCTTTGTGCTTCTACTCTTGAACAGTATTTGAATTTAATTTTTTCCCCCAAAGCACTTCAGAAACAGTCCTTGGGTTTTTTTTTCACGACTTGTTTTCCTTATTACTTTTCTGGAAAGAAGCTTTGAGGTATCCAATTCGAAGCAGAACATTCAGATTCAGTCACAGGTGTTTTTTGTTTTTTTTTCATATAACATCAACCTTGTGAACTCTCAAGCTTCTTCTTTCCACTATGTATTCAAAATGGACAGTGATTAGTGTGTATGTGCGTGTTTGTTTGTATGTATATAGCACGTGTATATGTGTGTTGTGTATGTGGCAACAGAATTTCAGTTTTAATGGGTGTCAGTGTGCTCACAGTAAAAAATGACAATAAAAGTTATTTTATCTTACAATGTAAAGAATTTTTATTTTATCATTGAGAGAACTTTCCATTGGACCAGAGTATATTTGCACTGCTATTGGCAGAATGTTGGAATCCTGTTACCATTATACAAGACACACCTGGTAACTCACTGTTGCTCAACACAACTGTCCCATTGCAGATAAGTAACAGAACCAAGTTGATTTTAACAGCTTTTCTGTGTTGAAATCATGGTATGTATCTTTTCGCAAACCATTTCTCCATCTTTTGCCTGAATGCTAGAGAAAGTGTAGTGAGTACAGTATATCAAAAATTCATTTTTCTGTTTAGCATTAGAGGAATTGTATGCTATGATTTCAGTCCTGTGTAAACTTATGTGGACACCACTACTTCCATTGAATTTACCAAGGGAAATGCTTTTATTTATTTATTTGTGCTGTGAAAGATAGTGTAATGTTTACAACAATTTTACATGCCCTTATTTAAATTATTTTTAGATTCTATGGGGCATTTTTAATAATATGCTAATAATACCTCAAACTTTACTGAATGATAACCATTACTTGAAATTATGTAGGTTTTCCTAAGCAGACCTCAACACATCTAGCTTGATCCTTGGCTAAATGTATACAGAATACCATATTCTGTAAACATGAAATAATTTTTGATATAGTAATATCTGTAAAATAATAAAAAGCCTCCATATTTTATTCAATGGTAAACAGAGAAATCAATATATTACTAGAGTTAAATTATGTTTATGTTCTAACAATTACTCTCACATATGTTAAGGTAACATGCTCTTTGTAATGTAAACTTTCCTTATAATATTAAGTAGTACTGTTTCCCACTAGGGCAGTATCCTTGAAATATTCCCTTCTAAATCACATTCTCAGTTCTGAAGTGTTTACATACCTATGTGGTCAATACAGCTGCTTTTTGGATATTACTGAAATTTTCATCCTCAAGCTTATGGGTCTGCAAACACATATCTGTACTTAGATTGATTTTTCACTATACAGAGTTCAGTAGTGCTTTTCTTTTCTTTTCTTTTAATAAAGTTTTATTTGGGTTTTCGCACATACAAAATACAAGTAAAACATCTTTTTTGAAAATAGCATGGTCCCGGGTTGAACTTCTTTATACAGACACAAAACTCAATTTCATGCTCCTTTTTGTGTTCTATGGAATGTGTATTCCATATTTTATACTATTCTACATTTTTTATATAGTTTTTCCCTTCTTTTAATTTTCTCAATTTTATTTTGATTATCTCATCTCAGTTCGAATCATTATATTTATACTTTTGTGTGTTCTGTTTCAATTTCATATTATCTTTTCTCATTAAACAAATTTTCTCCTGTAGTTACTAACTGGAGTATGACACCTTTGTATCTTTTAATTACATCCATTCAACTTTTATTTAAACTTCAATATATACCTTAAGGTTATGACCTTCAATATAATACATAACTTCCAATCGAATTCTGCTTTGGTACATTCTTATAATACACACTATATTATTTTAAAAAAAAGATTATAAATATATGTAATTATAAACCCTCATTCCATTCCAATTCAGTTCTATCATTAATAACCATTAAAATCTTAACATCTTTAACACTTCTTTTCAATTAAATATCATACTTCCTAAAAGACACATATAATCTCCATAATTAATTTTTCCCTTATTTCTCTTCACATATGTTTTGTAAATCATTAAATATTCATTTTGTTACATTTATTTATTGACAGGCATTCCACTGAATTACGATAGCTATTTTATCAAACATTTTAATCATACATTGTTTCATATTTTCTAAAATTATTTCTGCTTCTAATATAACCATACTATCTTATGTACCTTTGCAGAATCCCTTTTTCCATTAAATTTTCACCCATTATCTCTAAATAGGCCCTGTTTCTCTATATTTTGTTTCTGTCCTTTATAACTTCTTTTCCTTTCTTTCTCCCCCTCATCTTCTCCCTCCCCTTTTTACCCCCTTGTCTCTCTACTTCTAATTCTTTCTTCTGCATTTCCCTCTTCTGTTGCTTTCTGATTTTATACTTATTTTTCACTCTATTTTTTGGAGTTGTTTTTTCCAATCTTAAACTTTCCATTCTCTTTCTCCCCTTTCCTTTTTTCCCCCCACCTAAAATTACTTGTTCATTAAAGATGGCCTCTTCTTTGGCACAATCTTCTTGTTCTGCAGGCATTTCTTGTTGTTTTTCATCATTCCAAATCTCCATTTCTAAAAACTGAAATATGAAGCCAAAAGAACCTCTCCCTTCTTGTACATCTTCTTTGTAGTTTTTAAGTTCTATTTTCAGTTCTTCTAAAAGTGGAGCCATTTTAAACAGTTTTAAACAACCACCTGATTGATTTTAGTCATTCAAATACAATAACCAAAACTCCAGAAATCATCAAGTAATCCAAATAGTCCCTAGTTATATCTCCTTATTTCTTTTTCCACTTTCTCTTCCTGGGGTTTTTGTTGCAATATTTCAGTTAGAATGTATCTTTTGGAAGTCTTGTTGAGATTTTGCTGTAAGCTCTTTTTAATTCCAGGCAGTCTCCTCCCTTCCAGATCCTGCCCTTTTATTCTTTTTCTCTCCTTTCCTGTTTTCAAAAGCTTTTGATTATCCAGAAATCTTTATTATCCCTTTAACTTTTTATTTTCAGCATTAAATACCTATTAATGTCAAAGTGGATTTTTTCCAATTTCTTGCTTAAATCTCTTAGCTGTCAGTATAGGAAAAGGAGAAAAGAAAACCAAATCTTTTCCCTTTTCTCTCTCCTTCGCAGTTTAAAAATCTTCTTAGGGAACAATGTTTTTGTTTTTTAATAGTTTCAATTCCAGGGTACTTTATTTGTTGCTTTTGCTGTTTGACCCGGTCAACCAAAACTTTCTCTTCCTATCTTCCTCCTGCACATTCTTTTCTGGTTGAGTTCTTCTTTGTGGTGGCCATTTCTGACCACCGCTGCAACCGCCTTCAGGAAAGGGAGTAATGGCCAGCTGGAGAAGACCCTGCAGGCAGTGTCCCCCCCCCCCCTTCACCACCTCTACAGGGTGGCTTAGCCCCGAAACCAGCCGTCTCGGGGCACTCCAGCAGCAAGCACAGATTGAAGCTTCACAGAGACAAGGTTTCAGTCTGTCGCTGAAGAAGCTTAAACCGGAAGCGCCTAGTAGCGCTTTTATTTTCTATCTGTAGTCACAGCATGTGCACTTTTGTAGCCCTCTGAATGTCTGAGAGAGCTATGTATAAATTCTGAATATCTGTATGCCTTTCAGCATATACTGTAGATATTTTCAGTCTGAAATCTGAAACATTTCTATTGATAACTGGCATTAAATTTGAATAGTTAGTAAATTGATTAGAAAATGAATTACGTATATTAACTCACATCCTTATCTTACTCTTATATTAATTGAGTTACAGTTGACTTTTGAGTAAATAAATTGTATTATCACAAGTTAACATGCAAATGCTAAAACACTCATTGTTTGAATATTGGTATGGAATAAAAGTAAAAAAAAATAAGCCAATTTTGTAAAGTCCAGTTCAGTATAGACATGTCAAGTACAGGTAGATTACCTTAGCGGTAATCGGGATCACAATTTCCATTGCTGAGTGATGCAGTCACAAAGCTTGACTGCTTCGCAGCAAGGCAGTTCTGGCAGTCACATGACTGTGCCTATTATCAATGGCAGTTCTGGCACTACCCAGTTATTGGCATTAGGTGAAGACTTCAAATGACCATCACTTTGAACTTTCTGCCAACTTCTCTGGCTTTGCTTGTGAAAGGCATAACTCATGTTCATGTGATCGTCACATGCTGAGAGGAAATCTGGGCCAGTTGACAAGTCCCAGATCATAATCCTGTAACTGTGGGAGCACTGCACTGGCCAGAACTTCGAAGACCAGTCATATCTACCTCTCGTTCAACACACAATTCAAACAATTACTGAACGAGTGGTCATTAAACAAGAACCACTTGTATATCTTCAAGTAAATATGTTACTGTTACTTTCTTTCCATTCTGATTCATCTATATCTTTTTGTTTTTCCTAGCCTTTTCTATCTAATATTTATTACCCATTTCCGCTGCCTATATCTCAACATTATTGGATGAATATGCCAGGTTCTACATTTCCTGTGAACTTCCAGCGCACCAGTGACTTTTCGGGCAACATGCTACCCAGCCCCTCCATAATTCCAGCCTTTAAATTCCAGTTGCGGCGAGAAACAGTTGACTGGAGGCGATTCAGTGCTATTGATGTGGAACGTGTAGCTCGTGAGCTGGATCTTTGCACTCTTCAGGAAAATATCAACAGCGTCACCTTTTGTAATCTTGATGCGGAGAAATGCCCCTATTGTCAGCAGCCAGTAGACCCTGTTCTCCTTAAGGTTCTGAAGATGGCCCAGCTGACCATCGAATATTTGTTGCACTCTCAGGAGTACTTAAGTATGAACCTGGCACTCCAGGAGGAGCAGCACCAGGCAGTTCTTGAAGACTGCAAGCGTATCAAGTATGATTTGGATAAGCAAGCAGAAGAATTGAAGGGGGTGAAGGAAGAGAGCAGGAGACGGAAAAAAATGATTGCCACTCAACAGCTGCTCTTGCAAGCTGGGGCCAACAACTACCACAAGGTGAGGTTGAGGTACAGGAAATGCATGAGAAATTTATCTAGTCTGTATTTTAACATAAAATGTGCCCAATTTTTCAGAGACACACTGAAATTTGGCAATTTTTTTTAAGTTCTCAATTTTTCCAGTGGAGGGAAAAAAGCCATAGAAAAATGCATATATGATTGAAAATGCAGTTCTTTATGGCGAACCACAGGTTGGTTCTTTCCTCTATCCTATTTAACCTCTACATGAAGCCACTGAGAGAAGTCATTTGCCAGTTTAGAGTCAAGTGTCATCAATATGTTGAAGATATTCAGGCTTATCCAAACAAAAGAGAGTGGCTGTTCATAGAAAAGCCTCTTATTTCTGGATAAGTACCAACTTTGCTTCTGAGTGGAATAGTGCTATCCCACAGAAGGCAAAGTAACAACAATATTTATGAACTTATGGCTTCTCTGAATGAGTGGGTACCAGTAACATTATCTAGAACAGGAAGCACTGAAGATCAGTTATGCACTTATCATCTTGTGCCTGGATTACTGTAGTTCACTTTACATGAGATATCTCTTGCAGGTTTCCTAGTAACTTCAACTTAGTAGAAAATGCAATGTCACACATTCTTAGGGAGAGTCCTTTTACAACTCTTGTAGGAACTCCCTTAGTGTGTTTCCAACTGAAATTAAAAAGCTTTTGGCCTCTTGAGACTTGGGATCGAGACTGCCTTTCCCAGATAGATTCTGCCTGTCCGATCAAAGCCAATAGAGTATCTGCTGAAAGTCCTTACTGGTGGGTGGTTCAATCATGTCATGAAGGAATCATGAAGCAAACATTGTCTGTGGAATTTCCTCTTTTGAAACAACTTTGCCTTAGAAACAAGGAAACTCCAGGTTGCCTTCTAAATGTCACAGAACAGAACAGCCTTACAAAGTACCCAATTCATCTAAATGTTGCAATTATGTGTATACATTTTTCTTCGAAACCATATGGAAAAGGTTTGCCATTGTCTTCTTCCCAGTTGATGCTGGAATTCCTCATAGTTAGTTTCCCTAACACCCACAGAGCTTTTTCTAATTTATCATTCATCTGGATTAGTTCTTAGTTTTCTGCTTTCATTTCAATTTTATTTTTTCAGCATATCCCATTATACCTATTTGCACATAAATAAAGTTACATTTAGACCTATTTAGCACCCTGTTTTCACAGTAAAGACTGTGTTGCACGTGTTTCTGACCATAATTATGCAGTGCTGGAAGCATGCAGACTTTGAATACATAAGACAATATTACAATTTCAACAATTATTGGTAGAGGTAATACATTTAAAATTCCATAATAACATTGATTGAAATCTTTAATAATGGTTTATTAGAGACTGACATCTGAAAAATAGGAACTGTGCTAAATAACAATGACATCTAGCACAAATGCAAAATTCCAAGAAATATAAAAAAAAAATCTTTGTTTTTCTTCCACTGTTTCAAAGATTGGGAATATCAATTTGGATAAAAGGCTTTAAATTACCCTATTAACTCAAGATTAGAACTATTTTAAGTTTACAAAAAATATGACCCTAGGTTAAGGTTGGAGGTAGTTTTAAACCTATGACCACAATTGACCCCAAAACTTATGTTGCTAAAGAAGACATTTGTTAAGTGAGTTTTGTCCCATTTTACAACCTTTCTTGCTACAGTTGTTAAGTGAATCATTGCAGATGTTAAATTAGTACCAGTTGTTAAGTGAACGTTGGCTTTGCTTGTCAAAAAGTCACAAAAGATGATAACATAAATATGAAGCATTTGCCAAGCATCCAAATTTTGATCATGTGACCATTGCAACAGTTGTAAGAGTGAAAAATGGTCATATGTCACTTTTTTCAATGCTGTTGTAACTTAAAGGGTCACTAAATGAATGGTTGTAAGTCAAGGATTACCTGTACTCTTGTCCCATATGTGTCTTATAACACTACGAAAGGAAAATAAATGAGCAGAGAATGAGAATTACTTGGAGAAATTCTTCCGCCATCAGATTACATGCTTAATCTGTCCTTAGATGACTTTTTGTCCTATTTCTTAGTGCCAGCTCTGTGACAAGACCTTCATGAATTATTCCTTTCTACAAGGCCACATGGAGCGTAGGCACACTGAAGCCACTGCACTTGGTAAGCACTAAGTTTGCTTGAATATTTCTTCGATGGAGGGAATTCCAAAGGATTAGATTTGAGGAGGTGGGGGGGGAGAGGAGAAGATCACTTATTAACTTATTAATTCCGGCATTCAGAGGTTTGTTTATATACAATTTCAGAGTAAAGAGAGGAGATACATTGTGTGAAACTAAATTAATGTAGATTTTAATGTAACAAAGCATTAGCAATGAATCTTATACTGCCATAATGCCCAAACCACTGAGTATCTATCTTTACATAAAGGTGAAATGGACCTGGAGTTGGAAATATTGGTAAACTTTCTGAATCACTATATCCTCATCACAATTTTTATTTGTAATTTAAAATCTAAATAAAAGTTTGGAAATTTAGACTGTTAATTGTTTGCAGCATCTTGTCAAATTTTGGAGTTACATTTACATTTAATAAATGCCATGAATATTTTTTTACTTTTTTAATTTCAGTGGTTATATAACCTCTTTTGTCTTGAAATAGAAAATGCCAATTGATTTTTGAAAAAGTGAAAATGGTGAATTATTAATATCCTGTCTGTCTTATTGTCAATTTATATTCTGCCTTTATAATTTTTATAAATAACCCAGGGTGGCAAATATACCCAGCCTGGTGTCCCAACCACCAAGCAAACTGGCTAAAACTTTGCAACTTTTGTTACAAAATACATCTTCATTCTTGAGAAACAATTTAGCATAAAAATCTAGTGGAATTCCTATTTCAGCTTCTCCGTACAGCTTCAATTTCTAGTTGAGGCCCTCACTAACATTGCGTCTTTTTGAATCCACCTGAAGAGCATTTGAAGAAGAAACAGGTGCAGCAAATGGAAAGTGAGATCGAAGAACTGAAGGTCAAGTTGAAGGAGACCCAAGTCCAGCTGGAGGCTGAGAGTCAGCAAAGGGCTCTGGTATGACTTTTTAAGAATATGAATAAAAAGGAAAGCAAAAGTCAAATGCCTTTTGTCAAGGTGAAAACTAATTATAGGTAGACAAAATGGGAATAATTCATGTTCTGTCAAAAATGTCAGTGATGATACAGCAACAGGCCAATCTTTTCTGGGCCCAGAAGCTAAATAGGATCATTCTTAATTAGTATTTTAATAGATGCCCTCTGAGGAATATTAGGACTGTAGATTAAATTGGTAAAATGCATCTCCGATCTTGGCTAATAATTTAGAGAAAATTCAGAAGAAATAGCAGCAAAAGGCTGCTGTATTACTGGCTATCAATTACCCAGATGTATCCATGAATTTACCAGGAATTCAGCTCAGCTTGAAGGAGGATATCCTGTCTTCTACAATCGTTTGGGCCAGTTGATTTTCAGAGGTAAAACAAAATCAAATAACTCGAATAAGCTTATTGCTTCAGAATGATCATTACCACAGTCTCTGATTCCTCTCCAGTTGCTATTTGAAAACAATGGCTAAATGTGAAGCTTTTTTTTTAGCTATAACATCCTAGCCTTTTTATTTGTGTGTTTGCCTGAACAATATTGGTGCATGACCCTACATTTTCCTTCATAGATAATACAATCAGAGGCTTATTTCCTAACCATGCAAATTCACCCCTAATCTAGCAGCAAGCACAATAAGTTGAATAGTACTTAAGGTGGAAATAAAGAACATATAATGTAAGAAAGCAACCAATGAAGTAATAAAAGTATTTTTTATAAAGTAATAAAATACTGTTTTATTCCTTTATTAATTGAAATTTTAACTATTGTGTTAGAAAACAATTTTGCTGGATTATCTGCTCTAGTGGGATGGCCAGAATGGTAATGGATTCTTATCTATATGTAATGTTTTATAAAGTAAATTTCTCCAGCCTGTTGCCATACAGATGTATTTGATTTCTATCTCAGAATCCCCAGTCATAGTTAGAGGACATACTAATACATAAGCTAAATAAGTTTTGCCTATCTCAAACAGGATCAGAAAACAACTGATCATTGAGATGTAACTGTCAGGGTCATCTGTTGGCTAAATGATATAATGACAATGCCATCATCCTACTCTCAAATATCTACAAGTAGATCAAAATGGTAAACAGTTATTTGTACAACAATTTAGTTTGATAGGGTTAGGGTCTACAAGACTGAAATGAAATCCCAATAAGCTTAGTGGGACATAGATTGTACTGCAAATATTTGTGATAGTACAAACTGTCCTTGCAAGTTACTGTCTTTCAGTTTATCCCTTGTGTTGTGTGAAATCAGTGTTTCCCCAGCCATTTTAAGATGTGTATACTTCAACTCCTAGAATTCCCCACCCAGCTCTAAGTCATTGATGGATGCAAGGTTAAACATTCAGCTCAAACTAGGTTCTCGAGGCCTAGGCCAGAATTCTCATTCGGTTTTTCATTCAGAATTTGTTTAGTTTGATTGCCTGCTAAAACTTCTAAAAATGTTTCAATTCCCTGAACCTAGTCTTAGCTCAGCCCCATAACTACTTTTTCTTCCATTTGGGGATAATTCTTTTCTTATAGGAAGCAGACCGTCTTCACCAAAGGGAAGATGAGGAAAAGAGGACATTTGAAAGATGGAAGGAAGAGGAGAGAGCAAAGTTTCACACAGAAATGGAAGAGCTCAGGCAACTTTTCCTCACGGAAATCAAGGACTTTTCCAACAAAAATTCTCTCTTGGAAGGAGTAAGGAAAAGATATGGCCTGCAATTTTCCTATTTTCTTAAATATTCAACATGTTTGCCATCATTAATTCAGTATGGACACAATTTTATTATTGAATTGAAGATATGAGATATATTGATAATATATGCCTTATTTATATATCAAAGAGATAAACATCAAATTCCTAGAAAAATGTTGGAAAACAGAGCAGTTTACATCATATGATCTACTCCTGAATGTCTTAAACTAAACTGGATGCAGGTTAGGTTGCCATATGAGTGATTGTGATAATATTTAGATCAGTATTTACCCAATCAAGATAAAACCTTGATCAAAGATTTAAAGATGCAGAATTCTGACCCTTCTGACATATATCCATACCTCAATTAGGGTGCTGTATATAAGTATATGTGTCAGATGTTACATGTTACCTAGAGAAATATTTTTTATTTTTCTGGCAGCTGCAGACTGTGGCACTTTGTCATAGATCACATATTCCTTCTGCAGAAACTTCAGGAATTACAAGTCAAGAGTGCAGTAGCCTCACATCTTGGGACATTGCAAGATGATGATTCTTTTGAGAAACAACAGTGGACAAAGACTCAGAAAGAATTACAAGGGATGAAGGCAAGGATTGAACAACAGGTAGGCAACCTAAAAGAATAGTGCAGAATTTTCCAGTCTATTGTCCTTCAGTCATATTGAGACAACATCTCCAAGAGTTCCCAATCAACTCAACCATGACCATACTGACTCATTCTTCTGGAAATTATAATTTTGAGCTATTATATAACAATAGATCCACTTACCACTTAAAACTAATTTAATCTTTTTTATAGTTCTTTGGATTCAATAATTTTAGTTCTATAACTGTTGAAGAACATCAGAACCACTATGAACAGATGGTTCTGAACTTATTCATATTAATGTTTCTAAGATAATAATTTTTAATCAAAGTTATACAAGCTTCAATTTAAAATGAGAGATTCACACACAAACATATACACATATATAGTTACAAAGAAAGTTGTATCTATTGATGAATCCTGCAAAACTTATTTTTTAATAATATGATAGGAGCATCCTACATTAGTTCTTTCTCCAGGGTACTTGACCAT
Source organism: Pseudonaja textilis (assembly GCF_049901715.1). Taxonomy (NCBI): domain Eukaryota; kingdom Metazoa; phylum Chordata; class Lepidosauria; order Squamata; family Elapidae; genus Pseudonaja; species Pseudonaja textilis. The sequence continues at coordinate 54,732,424 of NC_141993.1, read as the reverse complement.
GACTTCCAGCATTCCTAACTATACCCTAAATTCCTGAATTCTGTGTCTAGGAATACTCACCAGGAGAGCATCAGGTTAGGAAATACTGGTATGTGCTAAAATGGTTTTACAGATTTCTCAGTGAAACAAGGCTTTATAGAACTGAATGCAATTCCCCATTCTTTAGTTGGCACTCTAATCAGATGCATCAGAAAATATGAAGACTGACATTTTTGCTAAGACTCAAATAACTTGTGATAGATAACTTGCAGATAACTGTCAATAAGCCTGGGTACTTTTTCCAATATTTATCAGAAAACCGAGTGGGAGTGGAAACTTAGAAAACTTCAGAAGGAGAATGAGAAAGAAAAAGAAAAGGTGAGTACACTCATTATTTTTGCAGCTTTTTCTGCTAGTAGAAAAATGAGGACATTGTATTCTATAATTAATGCCTATTCATTTAGGGCAGAGGGGGCAGGAGGAACTGCCATGGAGAGGAAATAAAATATCTTTATCATCCATTATAGACAAGGAGATTAACTGATGGCACACCCTCCACCATGGTATAAAGAGGATTATAAGTAGCCAAAGCAAATCTGAAGGGTCTCCCTCCCATGCCCACATATGTCCACCACCTACATGTTGGATATAGTATGTGTAGATACGTTAAATGTAGGTGGTGGGCATATGTTGCATGTTCATAAAGGACAGCAAAATCTACAGATATAATCCCATTCCCTCCACGCTTATATCTGTATTATATTTCAGTACAATGCTTTGTTGTTTTATGGTATGATTAAGCAATAAGATTCAGAATAATGCAGCTCACACTTGAAAATGGGTCTCCTTTTGCTGTGGGTGGGTGGGTGGGTGGATCAATCAATTGATTAAGATTGTATGCCTTCATTGTGAAATCAGATTCTAGAGATATTAGAGCATAGACAACTAAGTCCATTTAGTTGCAGCCTACATAATTGCATTTCTAACCATTTGTCTCTATTAATGAAGTGTTTAATTGAATGGAATAGTCTTTATACCTAAATGTTATTTTTCTGTCTCAGCTGAAGAATGAGAATGAAAAACTCAGGTCTTCCTTGTCTTCTGACCAATCTAAAATGGCTGAATATAACAAGAAACAACTTGCCTCCCTTATGACACAACTCAGAGAACAAGCTGGTGTCATCCAATCTCAGGAGAATACAGTAAGCTGAATGCAGTTATTCTGAGAAGTTATTTATATTCTTCAATTTAGAGAAGAATTTGTGTTTGTTTTCAAACTAGAATGCTCCTGTATTCTGAGAATCAAACTATACTGTTTACTAAAGTATAGTTTGACTCCCATGAGGCAACACTACATCACCGATTCATATTTTATATGGAAACTCTGTCTTAATGTTCCCTTATTCCAAACACTTAATCAGTTGGGCAAAGTATGATGCAGACTTAAAGGGAAAAATGTGATTTGGAAGGTGTGTGGTTTTGAGAATACCTTTAATACTCTGGGTTATGCATCAGTTGTGGAGGTGACCACTTAAATCTTGAAAAAGATATTGCTGTTTTAAGGTAATACCTGCAGATGCTACCTATATACAACATATGCTCCAAATCACAATTTGCCTTTGAATCCAATTTGTTGCACAGCCCTGTAATCCAGATAATCTAATCCCTTTGCTTGTGAGAAACTTTCACCCTACAATATACATGGCTTACACCAGAATGTAGTATTGCTTTACTTACTTTACACCCCTAAAGTGACTTGATATACTAGAAATAAATGAGTGGTCCTGCACTCAGGCATATAGGCTAAAAGGGAAGATGAGGATAAAAAATAAATTATTAGGCAATGGCAGAATAAAATGTTGAACTTTAAAGTGATATTAATATCCATTTGGGGTCATGTTGATCCTCCCTTGATTGTGTTCCTGCCTGAATACCATGAATTCCATGTTTTTGATCCTGGGATTGAAGGAAAGAGGCTGAAATGTGCTTTCTTTTAATTCTTCATTGAAGTAATAACTGAGTCTTGTACCTGGGAGAGATCAGAGAAAATTTTCTGTAACTGCTCCTTTTCTGGCCAAGTAAGCACTTCTTGCTATGTCACTCCCTTCTTGATTGTGGAAGAGATATATGAAACATGTGAAACACATTTTATTTTGAAATGTGAGTAGTTACTTTGTAAAGTGATTTACATTATTATGTACCAGTCATATCAGCTAAATACTTATTAGACCTTGTAAATAATAGCTGACTTATTTTACATACTTACGTTATCTTTCAGATTAAGCTTCTGACTTCCAGCAAACCCAGAGGTAATGACCAATCCCTATATTGAATAACTGTCCATAGTAACAATAGATTTTCTTTCTCTTTTGACAAAACCATAGAATTCTTTAATAGCCACATTTTTTCATCCAGAAGGAACATCTATATAGTAACTCTCTCCTATTGGTAACCTTAAATTGGGTGAAATGGTACCTCATAAGTCAATAATTTTTGAATCAACATAACTTCAGATAGGCTAATTTAAAGAATGCATCCAAAATCTAGTCCCCATTGCTCCCATGGGATTGGAATTTGGCGGAGTTCTGGGTACTACAACACTGCAATCACATAATCATAATTTCCAATGCTCCCTGTCAGCATCCCATAAAAGACTTCAGTGGAGAAGTCCACTCCTGCTCTCGTTGCTTTTTTGCCCACCCATAGTCATTCTGTTTCTCTGTTTAGATAAGGAAATATATCTGAAATGAGTAATGGATTGCAGGTTGTCTAGTAAAATATGAAATTCCACATGATAACAAGAGAAAGCAAGAGAAAAACAATATACAGATATTCATTGCCATGCTTAGGTTTGCTGAATAATTTGTAATAGAGTATGGTAATGTTTTTAAATCTGTACAAAAACCTAAGATTCATTTACATGTTGTTATTTCTCTGTGCCCCACTTCTCTCTTCTCACTTTATGCATCCAGATGAGATAATTTATCATAATATAAAGTGCTGGTTCATGGGTTTTGCAGAGAGTCCAAGTGATAATACTTTTCATTTGGCCCATTTTTTCCTATAAGTTTTCTTAATGGAATATTTTCCTGATGCTATTTGCTTCAAATTGCTTTCTCTTTCCTTTTAAAAGAGTTGGGCTAGAGCCAAATTAAGTTACACTTAGTTCCCGTTAAAATAATGGCTAACTCGTCATGTTAATGCCATGACAATGTCAAAGATATGATTGTGTTTTGGAATATGAATATAGGCTTTTTAAAAAAAAATGCTTTTAATTTCCAGAAATCCAACAAGTACCCAAGACAGAAAAGCTGGAAGAATCCAGTCAAGAAGGTATATTTTATAAATTTCACCTCCCATTGTTCTTATATGCTAAATATTACAATTACACACACACACACAGAGAGAGAGAGAGAGAGAGAGAGTCTGACTATTCAGAGATACTTTCTGAGATGCTGAGAAATTCTTGTAGGTCAGGAAAAGACAGTGTAGAAATTGATAGTTATGGAGGCTAGATAGTTATAGATCAGGACTATATTAAATCCTGATTAGGACTATATTAAATCAAGCACTACATGAGATCACTATATTTTTATTTGGTTGTTTCTGCTGTCCTAGAATAAATGAAGGAGCTAAGACTATTTTCTTCAATATTACAGAAGCTATGTCCTTCAGTGGCAAATAAAATTAAAGTTGGATGTTGACTATTTTTGTTTGTTTGTTTGTTTGTTTGCTTGAAATAGATGTTTAAGTGGCAGTTTTGAGATAGGGTATAAATGTTAAACATTCCAGCATTGGGATTTTTAACCATCCTTTGGTTTCTGCAGAACTAGATGATACTTTCGACAGGAAGAATAGAGTTCTGGAAACACTGCGGAAGGATCCAAATTTGTTGAAACAATTCCGGCCAATTCTGGAAGAAACTCTTGAAGATAAACTGGAGACCATGGGAGTGAAACGAGTAAGTTAGAAAAGGAACATTTATTTACTAGACTTACTTTGAATTTCAGCTGGATGTGATTTTGAGGATTGCGATATATATTGATTTAGAAAAAAAGTGATGTAAAATTATACTCATCTTTGAACACCTGTTCAGCACATTCACATGCTTGACAGAAAATTGAAAACACCCCAGCATCTCCCTCTCCTCCTCCTCTGAACCTTTTTTCAGGAAAATGGCTTGCCCAAGAAACTGCTTTTTCTTTTGCCTCCAAAAATCAGGAAGTGCTAATTAAAGAACATTCTGTTAAGATTCATTCTTGACTTCTTTGCCTCAGTATTTGCAACAAACCAATAAAACACAAGGAAATAAGCTATGAGACCAATGTACTTGGAAAAAGGCATTCTTGCTTATGCAATGTAGCTGTTGCAGGGAATGTGGAAATACTTTAGATCAAACAGTTGTTTTCAAAATAGACAATAACTATATCATGAACTAATTTATTATTTTTCTTTAACTGTGATATTGCAAAATTTAAAACAAACTTCTGGACTGTTTCACATTTTTACTTTCATAGCTAGATAGATCTATCAGTGACATGCATCTAAAGCAAATAATGTGTCTTCAGGTCCCTCTCTTTTCCTTTGACTTAATTGCTACAGAAAAGTTAGATAGCAGTAAAAATAATAAAACACTTTATGATTTTAATGGTCTGCTGTCAGTAATTATTATTTCCCTATTGCAAAGTAATGCTTTGTTTGAAATCAGTGGTCTTAAATTGCATAGTTATATGCAATTCCCTTTAGAATTAATAGATGGCTTTACATTAACTTAGCTGGCATCCTCTCGTAGCTAGTAAAATGATAGACTTTCAAAGCCTCTTCTTTCGCCAAAATTCTGCTCAGGTTAAGAGTCTGATTCCTCAAAAGACAATCCCTGTTAATCTTCAGTTTTTTTCCCTCTACCCAGGGAGCTTCTTCAGTGGTCCTCAGTCCATCTGGAACTGGCATATTTTTGGCAGCCAAAAATGCCTGTATCTCATTGACTTGGTGACCATCTTCTTTCCCCCCCCATCTGTCCATCCACAAGTCCTTTTCTATGAGCCCCTTAGTCTATTTCAATTTTCTTCCCACTCTCCATGAGAGTCCCTCTTTCTGTTTCATTCCCAGCTATTTTCTCCCAGACACAGCTCATCTACCTTGGAGATCAGATGATAATTATGCTCCTTTTGTGATGGATTTAAGATTGGAACACAGTTGTACAGCAGTTTAATCTTCCTTGTTTCCATCCTTTTTAATTCAGCAGCAACTCTTCAAAGGAGTTGAAACCAAGTTTTCCACCTGAATAGAGGCTTCCATTATTTACATTCAGCCTAATACAAGGAATCCCCTGTATAAGAGGTTGTCAGGAACTTATTCACTGCATGAATGATGAGAGCAGGGCTCACACACATGCATATACTGATTAGAAACATTTGTTCTGTTTTATAGGGTACAAAAGGTATCCCAGCTCAAACCTATAAACATTTGAGAGCTTTGATCAAAAAACAGCAGCAGCAGAAGGCTAAAACATTTCCAGCTCTGCTAACCTTGAGAGATAAACTTGAAAAAGAAGTTCAGAAGAAAGCCATTCAGAAGGATGAAGAGAATATGTCCTTGACGTTTTCTTCAATCATTGGTAAGACGATCAGTTATATTATTTATAAACATAACATGTATTTTATTTGATTAATATTTTATCATTTTGTGTAAAAACAGCAAATCTTAAATATCTTAAAAGACTAACAAATTTAATGCTTAAATGATGCTGTACTCCCTGACTCTAATGTTACAGATTTTTGTTTTTATAATTTTTTCAAGATAAGATTAAATTAATCTAAAAGCTAATTTATAAATTTGGAGTTTATATATGTACATGAAGGACCCTCCTCAAAAAAAAATCCTGGTTACTTTTACAGCAGATGGATTATATGATTCCATAAGTTCATAAGCTTTAATCATTCAGATTATGAAAGCAGCAAAGTTTAGTAGCATAGCACATACATGCTACTACATGTATGTTTAGTATACATAGCACATACATGTATACGGTATCAGATATTAAAGGTATTAAATGGTTTGGTAGAATCACCAACATAAATTCCAGAAACTTCATAGATGTATTTTGTGTGATTTTCTTGACAGGAATGTGGAAGTGGATTCTCATGGCCTTCTTCCATTATGTTTTTGATTTTTGAATCTAGCTTTTAGGCTGGCCATTCCCTCAAATTCTCTTATCCAAGTACTAACTAACCTGACCCTTCTTAGTTTCCATAAGCCAGATGCCATATGTTGTCACTTGCTGAGATGTAAAACCCATAAGTATAAACTAAATCGTGTGAATAAAATTCACAAAAGCAGAAATAAGAAGGCAAATATTCAATTTCTAACAGAAGTTGTAGATTGGTGCTATGTAAGATTACACTGCACTCCAAAATGTTTTT